>NW_026578096.1:0-267500 GCF_029603195.1 Condylostylus longicornis
ATAATAATAATAATAATAATAATAATAATAATAATAATAATAATAATAATGAATAATAATAATAATAATAATAATAATAATAATAATAATAATAATAATATTAATAATAATAATAATAATAATAATAATAATAGTAATAATAATAATAATAATAATAATAATAATAATAATAATAATAATAATAATGATAATAATAATAATAATAATAATAATAATAATAATAATAATAATAATAATAATAATGATAATAATAATAATAATAATGATAATAATAATAATAATAATAATAATAATAATAATAATTATAATAATAATAATAATAATAATAATAATAATTATAATAATAATAATAATAATAATAATATTAATAATAATAATAATAATAATAATAATAATAATAATAATAATAATAATAATAATAATAATAATAATAATAATAATAATAATAATAATAATAATAATAATATTAATAATAATAATAATAATAATAATAATAATAATAATAATAATAATAATAATAATAATAATAATAATAATAATAATAATAATAATAATAATGATAATAATAATAATAATAATAATAATAATAATAATAATAATAATAATAATAATAATAATAATAATAATAATAATAATAATAATAATAATGATAATAATAATAATAATAATAATAATAATAATAATAATAATAATAATAATAATAATGATAATAATAATAATAATAATAATAATAATAATAATAATAATAATAATAATAATAATAATAATGATAATAATATTAATAATAATAATAATAATAATAATAATAATAATAATAATAATAATAATAATAATAATAATAATAATAATAATGATAATAATAATAATAATAATAATAATAATAATAATAATAATAATGATAATAATAATAATAATAATAATAATATTAATAATAATAATAATAATAATAATAATAATAATAATAATAATAATAATAATAATAATAATAATAATAATAATAATGATAATAATAATAATAATAATAATAATAATAATAATAATAATAATAATAATAATAATAATAATAATAATAATAATAATGATAATAATAATAATAATAATAATAATAATAATAATAATAATAATAATGATAATAATAATAATAATAATAATAATAATAATAATAATAATGATAATAATAATAATAATAATAATAATAATAATAATAATAATAATAATAATAATAATAATAATAATAATAATAATAATAATAATAATAATAATATGTATATATGTGTATGTATATATGAATGGATTAGAATTGAAGATTTTAAAATTTTTCGTTCCAACATATGAACGTATGTACATATGAATGTATTAGAATCGAAAATTTAGAAATTTTGCTGTTGGAAAAATTATAAATAAAATTATAAATGCAAACATACATATTTATGAATGGATACCTGTTTTTTTTAAACTGTGGGTAAACAAATAGGATTGAATTTTTCAAATAAAGAAAAGGTTTAGTCAAAAACAAAATAACAATTTATGTATGTAAAAATATATGTATGTATGCATATATGAATTTATGTGTGTATGTATATATGAATGGATTAGAATTGAAGATTTTAAAGTTTTTCGTTCCAACATATGAACGTATGTACATATGAATGTATTAGAATCGAAAATTTTGAAATTTTGCTGTTGGAAAAATTATAAATAAAATTATAAATGCAAACATACATAATTATGAATGGATACCAGTTTTTTTTAAACTGTGGGTAAACAAATAGGATTGAATTTTAAACATAAAGAAGAGGTTTAGTCAAAAACAAAATAATAATTTATGTATGTAAAAATATATGTATGTATGCATATATGAATATATGTATGTATGTATATATGAATGGATTGGAATTTAGCATTTTACAGGTTTTCGCTCGAACAATAAAAATAAAATTTTAGGTAGATACATAAGTACATAAATTGTGTATGTATATTTTTTTAAAGCTTGCTGACGAAACATAATATTCAAAACAATAACAAATGAAGCATTAATATTCAGTTGCCACAAAACATCTGATGTCTTTTATAAAATCTGACATTTATTTAAGTTTATTTCGATTTTTCGAAATTAAAATATATGTGAGATCATTGTATTTTCGAATATTATTTATTTCTCGTTCTCGGTTTGTGTTTCTAATAATAAAAAGTATTATTTCATTTGCTGGTTTGCGTTTCTAGTAATATAAAGTATAAAAGAAAAAGGCGCTTTTGTTATACAAAATTTTTTTCAGAAAATGTTAAAATAGAGCTATTTCGGGGCTAAAAAGTTCCAATGTCAGATTTTTCTGGGCCCCTGAAGGCAAAACTCTATCTAATGCCCTTTGTCCCATGTCTCTAGCCCTTCTAGAAGTACCCGTAATTTTTACCACCTGAGAAGTAGCTATATATATATAATGTAAAATATGATGGTTTTTGATGAGTTATACGAAATATGAATAAAATATAGAATTATTAAGGGAAATTCAATGTACTGCGTAGCCTAGTGGTTAGCGTGGTAGCCTCATAGCTAGAAGGTTATTGGATCAATGCTTGCCTGGATGTCGTCGTATTTTTATTTTTTTGCATTATTTTAAATTTTTTTTTTTTATTTTGTTTAAATTTTGTGTTTTATTTTTTTAGCACTTTTCCAAAAATTTTTTGAAAAAAAGTGCATATTAGTTTCACTCTGTCCGTCCGTCCGTCCGTCCGTCCGTCCGTCCGTCCGTCCGTCCGTCTGTCCGTGTGTCCGTGTGTCTGTTTACAAAACTTCTACACCCTTGAAGATAGAAAGCTGAAATTTTGTACGTGCATAGACCTTTACTAGAAACTTATTTCTGTAGAACAAAATTTTTACCTATCTCCCCCCCTCTAGAAGTTATAACCCCCCCAAAACCCTAAAAATGGCCTTTTTTAACTATTTGTTGCAATGAAACCATAAGCATTTTTGAAATTCTGCAAACACAGAAAAGCAGCGGCTTGCTTCTCCTACCGCGGTATACTATAGTTAAACTTTAGAAAACAAAATGGCCGTTCAAATTTATCGTTATCTAAAGTCCTTTTTTTCCAAATTTTTGATGTCGTTTTTCTTCCAAACCCCAGCTTGTAGAAGCTTGAAATTTTAGGAGCTTTTAGACATTAACAAATAGTTCATTTCGTTAGAAGAAAATTTTTTTCCATCTCCACCTCCTCTCAAGTTATCGCCTCTTGAAATTTGTAAAATTTGAATTTTTGACACCTTATATTTCCGAAACCGCAAGCTTTTTCAAATTTCTATTAACGCAAAAAGTTAACGGTAAATTCCATGAAATTAAAAAATATAATTATTTTTTTTAACTCACACAATTAAACCTTACAATCTTGCATTATGTTAACCCCACTTTATATTAATTTTTGCTTTATTTCAAAGACTGCATAAATCATTCATCCAAAATATATGCAACCCTAGAAATAGTTTTGTATTGGAATAAAAATAATTTTAATAGTGTGATAGGTATACATAGACTGTATTTAAAAGCAGAATTTTCACTTGTTGAAGGGAAAAGTGCTACAATACAAACCATTGGTTTGACCCAACATTATTTTAATATATAACAGATAAATGTTATATAAAAGTTAAAAGAAAATTTCCAAAAAAATATTCTTATAATAGTTTGGAAAAATTCGCAAAAATTTTAAGTACATAAATATGTATGTATGTATATTTTTTTTAAAGCTTCCGGAGTACTTTTTTTAAGCTTTCTATATGAATTTAATAATATTCAAAACTGTAGAATATATAGAAATAAATTTTAAACGCATAATTATAATATCAAGGGGGTAAACTTACAAAAATTAATTTCTTAAATAAAGAAAAGGTTTAGTCAAACACAAAATAATAATTTTATTCATATATATGTATGTATGTATGTATGAATATATATATGTATGTATATATGAATGGATTAGAATTGAAGATTTTAAAATTTTTCGTTCCAACATATGAACGTATGTACATATGAATGTATTAGAATCGAAAATTTTGAAATTTTGCTGTTGGAAAAATTATAAATAAAATTATAAATGCAAACATACATAATTATGAATGGATACCTGTTTTTTTTAACCTGTGGGTAAACAAATAGGATTGAATTTTTCAAATAAAGAAAAGGTTTAGTCAAAAACAAAATAACAATTTATGTATGTAAAAATATATGTATGTATGCATATATGAATTTATGTGTGTATGTATATATGAATGGATTAGAATTGAAAATTTTAAAGTTTTTCGTTCCAACATATGAACGTATGTACATATGAATGTATTAGAACCGAAAATTTTGAAATTTTGCTGTTGGAAAAATTATAAATAAAATTATAAATGCAAACATACATAATTATGAATGGATACCTGTTTTTTTTAAACTGTGGGTAGACATATAGGATTGAATTTTTCAAATGAAGAAAAGGTTTAGTCAAAAACAAAATAACAATTTATGTACGTAAAAATATATGTATGTATGCATATATGAATATATATGTGTATGTATATATGAATGGATTAGAATTTAAGATTTTAAAATTTTTCGTTCCAACATATGAACGTATGTACATATGAATGTATGAGAATCGAAAATTTTGAAATTTTGCTGTTGGAAAAATTACAAATAAAATTATAAATGCAAACATACACAATTATGAATGGATACCGTTTTTTTTAAACTGCGGGTAAACATATAGGATTGAATTTTTCAAATAAAGAAAAGGTTTAGTCAAAAACAAAATAACAATTTATGTATGTAAAAATATATGTATGTATGAATATATGAATATATGTGTGTATGTATATATGAATGGATTAGAATTAAAATAATAATTTATGTATGTAAAAATATATGTATTATGCATATATGAATATATGTATGTATGTATATATGAATGAATTGGAATTTAGCATTTTACAGGTTTTCGCTCGAACAATAAAAATAAAATTTTAGGTAGATACATACGTACATAAATTGTGTATGTTTATTTTTTTAAAGCTTGCTGACGAAACATAATATTCAAAACAATAACAAATGAAGCATTAATATTCAGTTGCCACAAAACATCTGATGTCTTTTATAAAATCTGACATTTATTTAAGTTTATTTCGATTTTTCAAAATTAAAATATATGTGAGATCATTGTATTTTCGAATATTATTTATTTCTCGTTCTCGGTTTGTGATTCTAATAATAAAAAGTATTATTTCATTTACTGGTTTGCGTTTCGATTAATATAAAGTATAAAAGAAAATGTTAAAATAGAGCTATTTCGGGGCTAAAAAGTTCCAATGTCAGATTTTTCTGGGCCCTTGGAGGCAAAACTCTATCTAATGCCCTTTGTCCCATGTCTCTAGCCCTTCTAGAAGTACCCGTACTTTTTACCACCTGAGAAGTAGCTATATATATATAATGTAAAATATGATGGTTTTTGATGAGTTATACGAAATATGAATAAAATATAGAATTATTAAGGGATATTCAATGTACTGCGTAGCCTAGTGGTTAGCATGGTAGTCTCATAGCCAGAAGGTTATTGGATCAATGCTTGCCTGGATGTCGTCGTATTTTTATTTTTTTGCATTATTTTAAATTTTTTTTTTTTATTTTGTTTAAATTTTGTGTTTTATTTTTTTTTAATATATAACAGATAAATGTTATTATAAAAGTTTAAAGAAAATTTCCAAAAAAATATTCTTATAATAGTTTGGAAAAATTCGCAAAAATTTTAAGTACATAAATATGTATGTATGTATTTATATTTTTTTAAAGCTTCCTGAGTAATTTTTTTAAGCTTTCTATATGAATTTAATAATATTCAAAACTGTAGAATATATAGAAATAAATTTTAAACGCATAATTATTATATCATGGGGGTAAACTTACAAAAATTAATTTCTTAAATAAGAAAAGGTTTAGTGAAAAACAAAATAATAATTTATGTATGTAAAAATATATGTATGTACGTATATATGAATACATGTGTGTATGTATATATGAATGGATTAGAATTGAAGATTTTAAAATTTTTCGTTTCAACATATGAACGTATGTACATATGAATGTATTAGAATCGAAAATTACAAAAGAAACAAAAACAAAATAATAATTTAAGTATGCAAAAATATATGTATGTACGTATATATGAATACATGTGTGTATGTATATATGAATGGATTAGAATTGAAGATTTTAAAATTTTTCGTTTCAACATATGAACGTATGTACATATGAATGTATTAGAATCGAAAATTTTGAAATTTTGCTGTTGGAAAAATTAGAAATAAAATTATTAACACAAACACACGTTATTATGAATGTATACCTAGTTTTTTTAAAACTGTGGGTGAACATATAGAAATAAATTTCTCAAATAAAGAAAAGGTTTAGGTTAAAATAAAATAATAATTGTATTCAAATATATATATGTACATATGAATGTAATTTTTTTAAATAAAGAAAAGGTTTAGGCAAAAACAAAATAATGATTTTATTCAAATATATGTATGTATATATAAATGTATTAAAATTTAGCATTTTACAGTTTTCCGTTTGGAACAATAAAAATAAAATTTTAACTACATACGTACATACAGATATTCTGTATGTACATATATTTTTTTAAAGCTTGCTGACGAAACGTAATGTTTAAAACAATAACAAATGAAATATTAATATTCAGATGTCACAAAACATCTGATGTCTGATAAAAGCTGACATTTATTTACGTTAAGATTAATTCGTTTATCCGAAACAAAAATATGTGAGATCATTATATTTTCAAATATTATTTATTTCTCGGTTTGTGTTTCTAATAATAAAAATAACGTAAAACGTATCATTTATTTCTTGGTTTGTGTTTCTAATTATAAAAAGTATAAAAGAAAAACGTGCTTTTGTTATACAAAATTTTTTTCAGAAAATGTTAAAATAGAGCTATTTCGGGGCTAAAAAGTTCCAATGTCAGATTTTTCTGGGCCCCTGAAGGCAAAACTCTATCTAATGCCCTTTGTCCCATGTCTCTAGCCCTTCTAGAAGTACCCGTAATTTTTACCACCTGAGAAGTAGCTATATATATATAATGTAAAATATGATGGTTTTTGATGAGTTATACGAAATATGAATAAAATATAGAATTATTAAGGGAAATTCAATGTACTGCGTAGCCTAGTGGTTAGCGTGGTAGCCTCATAGCTAGAAGGTTATTGGATCAATGCTTGCCTGGATGTCGTCGTATTTTTATTTTTTTGCATTATTTTAAATTTTTTTTTTTTATTTTGTTTAAATTTTGTGTTTTATTTTTTTAGCACTTTTCCAAAAATTTTTTGAAAAAAAGTGCATATTAGTTTCACTCTGTCCGTCCGTCCGTCCGTCCGTCCGTCCGTCCGTCCGTCCGTCCGTCTGTCCGTGTGTCCGTGTGTCTGTTTACAAAACTTCTACACCCTTGAAGATAGAAAGCTGAAATTTTGTACGTGCATAGACCTTTACTAGAAACTTATTTCTGTAGAACAAAATTTTTACCTATCTCCCCCCCTCTAGAAGTTATAACCCCCCCAAAACCCTAAAAATGGCCTTTTTTAACTATTTGTTGCAATGAAACCATAAGCATTTTTGAAATTCTGCAAACACAGAAAAGCAGCGGCTTGCTTCTCCTACCGCGGTATACTATAGTTAAACTTTAGAAAACAAAATGGCCGTTCAAATTTATCGTTATCTAAAGTCCTTTTTTTCCAAATTTTTGATGTCGTTTTTCTTCCAAACCCCAGCTTGTAGAAGCTTGAAATTTTAGGAGCTTTTAGACATTAACAAATAGTTCATTTCGTTAGAAGAAAATTTTTTTCCATCTCCACCTCCTCTCAAGTTATCGCCTCTTGAAATTTGTAAAATTTGAATTTTTGACACCTTATATTTCCGAAACCGCAAGCTTTTTCAAATTTCTATTAACGCAAAAAGTTAACGGTAAATTCCATGAAATTAAAAAATATAATTATTTTTTTTAACTCACACAATTAAACCTTACAATCTTGCATTATGTTAACCCCACTTTATATTAATTTTTGCTTTATTTCAAAGACTGCATAAATCATTCATCCAAAATATATGCAACCCTAGAAATAGTTTTGTATTGGAATAAAAATAATTTTAATAGTGTGATAGGTATACATAGACTGTATTTAAAAGCAGAATTTTCACTTGTTGAAGGGAAAAGTGCTACAATACAAACCATTGGTTTGACCCAACATTATTTTAATATATAACAGATAAATGTTATATAAAAGTTAAAAGAAAATTTCCAAAAAAATATTCTTATAATAGTTTGGAAAAATTCGCAAAAATTTTAAGTACATAAATATGTATGTATGTATATTTTTTTTAAAGCTTCCGGAGTACTTTTTTTAAGCTTTCTATATGAATTTAATAATATTCAAAACTGTAGAATATATAGAAATAAATTTTAAACGCATAATTATAATATCAAGGGGGTAAACTTACAAAAATTAATTTCTTAAATAAAGAAAAGGTTTAGTCAAACACAAAATAATAATTTTATTCATATATATGTATGTATGTATGTATGAATATATATATGTATGTATATATGAATGGATTAGAATTGAAGATTTTAAAATTTTTCGTTCCAACATATGAACGTATGTACATATGAATGTATTAGAATCGAAAATTTTGAAATTTTGCTGTTGGAAAAATTATAAATAAAATTATAAATGCAAACATACATAATTATGAATGGATACCTGTTTTTTTTAACCTGTGGGTAAACAAATAGGATTGAATTTTTCAAATAAAGAAAAGGTTTAGTCAAAAACAAAATAACAATTTATGTATGTAAAAATATATGTATGTATGCATATATGAATTTATGTGTGTATGTATATATGAATGGATTAGAATTGAAAATTTTAAAGTTTTTCGTTCCAACATATGAACGTATGTACATATGAATGTATTAGAACCGAAAATTTTGAAATTTTGCTGTTGGAAAAATTATAAATAAAATTATAAATGCAAACATACATAATTATGAATGGATACCTGTTTTTTTTAAACTGTGGGTAGACATATAGGATTGAATTTTTCAAATGAAGAAAAGGTTTAGTCAAAAACAAAATAACAATTTATGTACGTAAAAATATATGTATGTATGCATATATGAATATATATGTGTATGTATATATGAATGGATTAGAATTTAAGATTTTAAAATTTTTCGTTCCAACATATGAACGTATGTACATATGAATGTATGAGAATCGAAAATTTTGAAATTTTGCTGTTGGAAAAATTACAAATAAAATTATAAATGCAAACATACACAATTATGAATGGATACCGTTTTTTTTAAACTGCGGGTAAACATATAGGATTGAATTTTTCAAATAAAGAAAAGGTTTAGTCAAAAACAAAATAACAATTTATGTATGTAAAAATATATGTATGTATGAATATATGAATATATGTGTGTATGTATATATGAATGGATTAGAATTAAAATAATAATTTATGTATGTAAAAATATATGTATTATGCATATATGAATATATGTATGTATGTATATATGAATGAATTGGAATTTAGCATTTTACAGGTTTTCGCTCGAACAATAAAAATAAAATTTTAGGTAGATACATACGTACATAAATTGTGTATGTTTATTTTTTTAAAGCTTGCTGACGAAACATAATATTCAAAACAATAACAAATGAAGCATTAATATTCAGTTGCCACAAAACATCTGATGTCTTTTATAAAATCTGACATTTATTTAAGTTTATTTCGATTTTTCAAAATTAAAATATATGTGAGATCATTGTATTTTCGAATATTATTTATTTCTCGTTCTCGGTTTGTGATTCTAATAATAAAAAGTATTATTTCATTTACTGGTTTGCGTTTCGATTAATATAAAGTATAAAAGAAAATGTTAAAATAGAGCTATTTCGGGGCTAAAAAGTTCCAATGTCAGATTTTTCTGGGCCCTTGGAGGCAAAACTCTATCTAATGCCCTTTGTCCCATGTCTCTAGCCCTTCTAGAAGTACCCGTACTTTTTACCACCTGAGAAGTAGCTATATATATATAATGTAAAATATGATGGTTTTTGATGAGTTATACGAAATATGAATAAAATATAGAATTATTAAGGGATATTCAATGTACTGCGTAGCCTAGTGGTTAGCATGGTAGTCTCATAGCCAGAAGGTTATTGGATCAATGCTTGCCTGGATGTCGTCGTATTTTTATTTTTTTGCATTATTTTAAATTTTTTTTTTTTATTTTGTTTAAATTTTGTGTTTTATTTTTTTTTAATATATAACAGATAAATGTTATTATAAAAGTTTAAAGAAAATTTCCAAAAAAATATTCTTATAATAGTTTGGAAAAATTCGCAAAAATTTTAAGTACATAAATATGTATGTATGTATTTATATTTTTTTAAAGCTTCCTGAGTAATTTTTTTAAGCTTTCTATATGAATTTAATAATATTCAAAACTGTAGAATATATAGAAATAAATTTTAAACGCATAATTATTATATCATGGGGGTAAACTTACAAAAATTAATTTCTTAAATAAGAAAAGGTTTAGTGAAAAACAAAATAATAATTTATGTATGTAAAAATATATGTATGTACGTATATATGAATACATGTGTGTATGTATATATGAATGGATTAGAATTGAAGATTTTAAAATTTTTCGTTTCAACATATGAACGTATGTACATATGAATGTATTAGAATCGAAAATTACAAAAGAAACAAAAACAAAATAATAATTTAAGTATGCAAAAATATATGTATGTACGTATATATGAATACATGTGTGTATGTATATATGAATGGATTAGAATTGAAGATTTTAAAATTTTTCGTTTCAACATATGAACGTATGTACATATGAATGTATTAGAATCGAAAATTTTGAAATTTTGCTGTTGGAAAAATTAGAAATAAAATTATTAACACAAACACACGTTATTATGAATGTATACCTAGTTTTTTTAAAACTGTGGGTGAACATATAGAAATAAATTTCTCAAATAAAGAAAAGGTTTAGGTTAAAATAAAATAATAATTGTATTCAAATATATATATGTACATATGAATGTAATTTTTTTAAATAAAGAAAAGGTTTAGGCAAAAACAAAATAATGATTTTATTCAAATATATGTATGTATATATAAATGTATTAAAATTTAGCATTTTACAGTTTTCCGTTTGGAACAATAAAAATAAAATTTTAACTACATACGTACATACAGATATTCTGTATGTACATATATTTTTTTAAAGCTTGCTGACGAAACGTAATGTTTAAAACAATAACAAATGAAATATTAATATTCAGATGTCACAAAACATCTGATGTCTGATAAAAGCTGACATTTATTTACGTTAAGATTAATTCGTTTATCCGAAACAAAAATATGTGAGATCATTATATTTTCAAATATTATTTATTTCTCGGTTTGTGTTTCTAATAATAAAAATAACGTAAAACGTATCATTTATTTCTTGGTTTGTGTTTCTAATTATAAAAAGTATAAAAGAAAAACGTGCTTTTGTTATGAAAAATTTTTTCAGAAAATCTTAAAATAGAGCTATTTCGGGGCTAAAAAGTTCCAATGTCAGATTTTTCTGGGACCCTAGAGGCAAAACTCTATCTAATGCCGTTTGCCCCTTGTCTCTAGCCCTTCTAGAAGTACCCGTACTTTTTACCACCTGAGAAGTAGCTATATATACATAATGTAAAATAGGATGGTTTTTAAAGAGTTATACGAAATATGAATAAAATATAGAATTATAAAGGAAAATTCAAGGTACTGGGTAGCCTAATGGTTAGCGTGGTAGTCTCATAGTCAGAAGGTTATTGGATCAATGCTTGCCTGGATGTTGTCGTGTTTTTATTTTTTTGGATTATTTTAAAGATTTTTTTTTATTTTGTTTAAATTTTGTGTTTTATTTTTTTTTAATATATAACAGATAAATGTTATTACAAAAGTTTAAAGAAAATTTCCAAAAAAATATTCTTATAATAGTTTGGAAAAATTCGCAAAAATTTTGAGTACATAAATATGTATGTATGTATTTATATTTTTTTAAAGCTTCCTGAGTAATTTTTTTAAGCTTTCTATATGAATTTAATAATATTCAAAACTGTAGAATATATAGAAATAAATTTTAAACGCATAATTATTATATCATGGGGGTAAACTTACAAAAATTAATTTCTTAAATAAAGAAAAGGTTTAGTGAAAAACAAAATAATAATTTATGTATGTAAAAATATATGTATGTATGAATATATGAATATATGTGTGTATGTATATATGAATGGATTAGAATTGAAGATTTTAAAATTTTTCGTTCCAACATATGAACGTATGTACATATGAATGTATTAGAATCGAAAATTTTGAAATTTTGCTGTTGGAAAAATTAGAAATAAAATTATTAACACAAACACACGTTATTATGAATGTATACCTAGTTTTTTTAAAACTGCGGGTGAACATATAGAAATAAATTTCGCAAATAAAGAAAAGGTTTAGGTTAAGATAAAATAATAATTGTATTCAAATATATATATGTACATATGAATGTAATTTTTTTAAATAAAGAAAAGGTTTAGGCAAAAACAAAATAATAATTTTATTCAAATATATGTATGTATATATAAATGTATTAAAATTTAGCATTTTACAGTTTTCCGTTTGGAACAATAAAAATAAAATTCTAACTACATACGTACATACATATATTCTGTATGTACATATATTTTTTTAAAGCTTGCTGACGAAACGTAATGTTCAAAAAAATAACAAATGAAATATTAATATTCAGATGTTACAAAACATCTGATGTCTGATAAAAGCTGACATTTATTTACGTTAAGATTAATTCGTTTATCCGAAACAAAAATATGTGAGATCATTATATTTTCAAATATTATTTATTTCTCGGTTTGTGTTTCTAATAATAAAAATAACGTAAAACGTATCATTTATTTCTTGGTTTGTGTTTCTAATTATAAAAAGTATAAAAGAAAAACGTGCTTTTGTTATACAAAAATTTTTTCAGAAAATCTTAAAATAGAGCTATTTCGGGACTAAAAAGTTCCAATGTCAGATTTTTCTGGGACCCTAGAGGCAAAACTCTATCTAATGCCCTTTGTCCCATGTGTCTAGCCCTTCTAGAAGTACCCGTACTTCTTACCACCTGAGAAGTAGCTATATATATATAACTAGTCGTGTGTGATTGCATTGCAAGCCTTGCAAGTATGATGCCTGTAGTTTTGAAATTGTGTTCCATTCTGTGGCTGAGATATTTTAAGTTTACTTTATTTCTTCAAAAACACACCCATAATATGCATATAGATATGTTTTTTTCCTGATAAATAATAAGATAAAACTTAAAACTTAAAATAAAAAAGTTCTGAGAAATAATTACCCAAAAATACATAATTAAACAAATAATTAGTTCCTTTGAAATCTAATACCTTTTGAGTAATTTATTTTAAAACTTCACTTTGAGTTATGTCGCATAAAATCGTAAAATACCTTTCACAATAAACACTTTAAGCCATAAATTATTGTTAATTATAAACTACAATTCATGCACGTATGTATTTGAAGTTTATAATACATGCGAATAAAACGCGTGACTGTAGAATGAGTTAACACCAATTCTAACGTATATTTGGCAATACGTATTGCATACGATGTCTATGCGTATTTTTGGCATTTTTGGGCACCAAACTTTGTTAAAACATTTTCATACAGGTCTTTTACATGATTGCATATCAATGCTGTATCGATTACTTTCCGTTTGTACCTTAGTATAATTGATTATGCCTTAGTAGCAAATCGCAAAAAGAATACATATGTATATAAGTAAATGTGTATGTAATCGTACATGCTATAAAACTATATGTAGATATTATTAATTTTTTGTTTTCCTGTTATAACTCACACTTATAGAATTTAACTTATTTCCAATATATATGCCATCAAAATTATACAAACATTACCCCCATAAGGATGTAGTACCATTTTGTAAAAAAATGGACCAAAACATCTTTGGAGGGGTTGAAGGTGGAGGGCGGGCAGGTGGAATTCTTGCTTTTTCTGGGACCCTGGAGGCAAAACTCTATCTAATGCCTTTTGTCCCATGTCTCTAGCCCTTCTAGAAGTACCCGTAATTTTTACCACCTGAGAAGTAGCTATATATATATAATGTAAAATAGGATGGTTTTTGAAGAGTTATACGAAATATGAATAAAATATAGAATTATTAAGGCAAATTCAAGGTACTGCGTAGCCTAGTGGTTAGCGTGGTAGTCTCATAGCCAGAAGGTTATTGGATCAATGCTTGCCTGGATGTCGTCGTATTTTTATTTTTTTGCATTATTTTAAATTTTTTTTTTTTATTTTATTTAAATTTTGTGTTTTATTTTTTTTTAATATATAACAGATAAATGTTATATAAAAGTTTAAAGAAAATTTCCAAAAAAATATTCTTATAATAGTTTGGAAAAATACGCAAAAATTTTAAGTACATAAATATGTATGTATGTATATTTTTTTAAAGCTTCCTAAGTAATTTTTTTAAGCTTTCCATATGAATTTAATATTATTCAAAACTGTAGAATATATAGAAAAAAATTTTAAACGCATAATTATTATATCATGGGAGTAAACTTACAAAAATTAATTTTTCAAATAAAGAAAAGGTTTAGTCAAAAACAAAATAATAATTTATGTATGTAAATATATATGTATGTATGAATATATGAATATACGTGTGTATGTATATATGAATGGATTAGAATTGAAGATTTTAAAATTTTTCGTTTCAACATATGAACGTATGTACATATGAATGTATTAGAATCGAAAATTTTGAAATTTTGCTGTTGGAAAAATTATAAATAAAATTATAAATGCAAACATACATAATTATGAATATATACCTAGTTTTTTTAAAACTGCGGGTGAACATATAGAAATAAATTTCTCAAATAAAGAAAAGGTTTAGGTTAAAATAAAATAATAATTGTATTCAAATATAATATATATGTACATATGAATGTAATTTTTCAAATAAAGAAAAGGTTTAGGCAAAAACAAAATAATAATTTTATTCAAATATATGTATGTACATATAAATGTATAAAAAATTTAGCATTTTACAGTTTTCCGTTTGGAACAATTAAAATAAAATTCTAACTACATACGTACATACATATATTCTGTATGTACATATATTTTTTTAAAGCTTGCTGACGAAACGTAATGTTAAAAACAATAACAAATGAAATATTAATATTCAGATGTCACAAAACATCTGATGTCTGATAAAAGCTGACATTTATTTACGTTAAGATTAATTCGTTTATCCGAAACAAAAATATGTGAGATCATTATATTTTCAAATATTATTTATTTCTCGGTTTGTGTTTCTAATAATAAAAATAACGTAAAACGTATCATTTATTTCTTGGTTTGTTTTTCTAATTATAAAAAGTATAAAAGAAAAACGTGCTTTTGTTATACAAAAATTTTTTCAGAAAATCTTAAAATAGAGCTATTTCGGGGCTAAAAAGTTCCAATGTCAGATTTTTCTGGGACGCTGGAGGCAAAACTCTATCTAATGCCTTTTGTCCCATGTCTCTAGCCCTTCTAGAAGTACCCGTACTTTTTACCACCTGAGAAGTAGCTATATATATATAATGTAAAATAGGATGGTTTTTGAAGAGTTATACGAAATATGAATAAAATATAGAATTATTAAGGCAAATTCAAGGTACAGCGTAGCCTAGTGGTTAGCGTGGTAGTATCATAGTCAGAAGGTTATTGGATCAATGCTTGCATGGATGTCGTCGTATTTTTATTTTTTTCCATTATTTTAAATTTTTTTTTTTATTTTATTTAAATTTTGTGTTTTATTTTTTTTTAATATATAACAGATAAATGTTATATAAAAGTTTAAAGAAAATTTCCAAAAAAATATTCTTATAATAGTTTGGAAAAATTCGCAAAAATTTTAAGTACATAAATATGTATGTATGTATATTTTTTTTAAAGCTTCCTGAGTAATTTTTTTAAGCTTTCCATATGAATTTAATATTATTCAAAACTGTAGAATATATAGAAATAAATTTTAAACGCATAATTATTATATCATGGGAGTAAACTTACAAAAATTAATTTTTCAAATAAAGAAAAGGTTTAGTCAAAAACAAAATAATAATTTATGTATGTAAAAATATATGTATGTATGAATATATGAATATATGTGTGTATGTATATATGAATGGATTAGAATTGAAGATTTTAAAATTTTTCGTTCCAACATATGAACGTATGTACATATGAATGTATTAGAATCGAAAATTTTGAAATTTTGCTGTTGGAAAAATTATAAATAAAATTATAAATGCAAACATACATAATTATGAATGTATAACAAGTTTTTTTAAAACTGGGGGTGAACATATAGAAATAAATTTCTCAAATAAAGAAAAGGTTTAGGTTAAAATAAAATAATAATTGTATTCAAATATATATATGTACATATGAATGTAATTTTTCAAATAAAGAAAAGGTTTAGGCAAAAACAAAATAATAATTTTATTCAAATATATGTATGTACATATAAATGTATTAAAATTTAGCATTTTACAGTTTTCCGTTTGGAACAATTAAAATAAAATTCTAACTACATAGGAAAATACATATATTCTGTATCTACATATATTTTTTAAAGCTTGCTGACGAAACGTAATGTTAAAAACAATAACAAATGAAATATTAATATTCAGATGTCACAAAACATCTGATGTCTGATAAAAGCTGACATTTATTTACGTTAAGATTAATTCGTTTATCCGAAACAAAAATATGTGAGATCATTATATTTTCACATATTATTTATTTCTCGGTTTGTGTTTCTAATAATAAAAATAACGTAAAACGTATCATTTATTTCTTGGTTTGTGTTTCTAATGATAAAAAGTATAAAAGAAAAACGTGCTTTTGTTATACAAAAATTTTTTTAGAAAATCTTAAAATAGAGCTATTTCGGGGCTAAAAAGTTCCAATGTCAGATTTTTCTGGGACCCTGGAGGCAAAACTCTATCTAATGCCTTTTGTCCCATGTCTCTAGCCCTTCTAGAAGTACCCGTACTTTTTTCCACCTGAGAAGTAGCTATATATATATAACTAGTCGTGTGTGCTTGCATTGCAAGCCTTGCAAGTATGATGCCTGTAGTTTTGAAATTGTGTTCCATTCTGTGGCTGAGATATTTTAAGTTTACTTTATTTCTTCAAAAACACACCCATAATATACATATAGATATGTTTTTTCCTGATAAATAATAAGATAAAACTTAAAACTTAAAATAAAAAAGTTCTGAGAAATAATTACCCAAAAATACATAATTAAACAAATAATTAGTTCCTTTGAAATCTAATACCTTTTGAATAATTTATTTTAAAACTTCACTTTGAGTTATGTCGCATAAAATCGTAAAATACCTTCTACAATAAACACTTTTAGCCATAAATTATTGTTAATTATAAACTACAATTCATGCACGTATGTATTTGGAGTTTATAATACATGCGAATAAAACGCGTGACTGTAGAATGAGTTAACACCAATACTAACGTATATAGGGTAATACGTATTGCATACGATTTCTATGCGAAAAGTCTCAGGTTCGAACCCTGCAAAATGCGATTTGCCAGATCAACTTTTTTTATTGATAATTTTATTTTTTTTTTAAATAAAATTAAAAAACCTTCACCCTTACCAAATCAATATCAGCGAGTTTCCGTTCTAAAAATTTTACCCTACTTGTAAAAAGTTTGATGCAATAGAATAACATTTTCTTATAAAATTTTACAATTTAATGAATGAAAGAATGCACAACTAAATTCATATGTACACACTTATTATAAAACAATGTAGATTTTATTAAAACAATTTTCTTAAGAAAGTTTTCATTTTTTGTTATAACTCACACTTCCAAAAATGAATTTATATACAATATTAATACTTCCAAAAGTAAGTAAAAAATTACCCCTACAGAATGTAAAACCATTTTGTAAAAAACGGTTACAAAACATCTTGGAGGGATTGAAGGGGGAGGGCGGGTGGAATTCTTGCTTTTTCTGGGACCCTGGAGGCAAAACTCTATCTAATGCCTTTTGTTCCATGTCTCTAGCCCTTCTAGAAGTACCCGTACTTTTTACCACCTGAGAAGTAGCTATATATATATAATGTAAAATATGATGGTTTTTGATGAGTTATACGATATATGAATAAAATATAGAATTATAAAGGAAAATTCAAGGTACTGCGTAGCCTAGTGGTTAGCGTGGTAGTCTCATAGCCAGAAGGTTATTGGATCAATGCTTGCCTGGATGTTGTATTTTTCTTTTTTTGGATTATTTTAAAAATTTTTTTTTTTATTTTGTTTAAATTTTGTGTTTTATTTTTTTTTAATATATAACTGATAAATGTTATATAAAAGTTTAAATAAAATTTCCAAAAAAATATTCTTATAATAGTTTGGAAAAATTCGCAAAAATTTTAAGTACATAAATATGTATGTAGTATGTATATTTTTTTTAAAGCTTACTGAGGAATTTTTTTTAAGCTTTCTATATGAATTTAATAATATTCAAAACTGTAGAATAAATAGAAATAAATTTTAAACGCATAATTATTATATCATGGGGGTAAAGTTACAAAAATTAATTTCTCAAATAAGGAAAAGGTTTAGTCAAAAACAAAATAATAATTTATGTATGTAAAAATATATGTAAGTATGTATATATGAATACATGTGTGTATGTATATATGAATGGATTAGAATTGAAGATTTTAAAATTTTTCGTTCCAACATATGAACGTATGTACATATGAATGTATTAGAATCGAAAATTTTGAAATTTTGCTGTTGGAAAAATTATAAATAAAATTATAAATGCAAATATACATAATTATGAATGGATACTTGTTTTTTTTAAACTGTGGGTAAACATATAGGATTGAATTTTAAACATAAAGAAAAGGTTTAGTCAAAAACAAAATAATAATTTATGTATGTAAAAATATGTGTATGAATGTATATATGAATATATGTGTGTATGTATATATGAATGGATTAGAATTGAAGATTTTAAAATTTTTCGTTCCAACATATGAACGTATGTACATATGAATGTATTAGAATCGAAAATTAAAAAAGAAACAAAAACAAAATAATAATTTATGTATGTAAAAATATATGTATGTATGTATATATGAATACATGTGTGTATGTATGTATATATGAATGGATTAGAATTGAAGATTTTAAAATTTTTCGTTCCAACATATGAACGTATGTACATATGAATGTATTAGAATCGAAAATTTTGAAATTTTGCTGTTGGAAAAATTAGAAATAAAATTATTAACACAAACACACGTTATTATGAATGTATACCTAGTTTTTTTAAAACTGCGGGTGAACATATAGAAATAAATTTCTCAAATAAAGAAAAGGTTTAGGTTAAAATAAAATAATAATTGTATTCAAATATATATATGTACATATGAATGTAAATTTTTTAAATAAAGAAAAGGTTTAGGCAAAAACAAAATAATAATTTTATTCAAATATATGTATGTATATATAAATGTATCAAAATTTAGCATTTTACAGTTTTCCTTTTGGAACAATAAAAATAAAATTCTAACTACATACGTACATACATATATTCTGTATGTACATATATTTTTTTAAAGCTTGCTGACGAAACGTAATGTTCAAAACAATAACAAATGAAATATTAATATTCAGATGTCACAAAACATCTGATGTCTGATAAAAGCTGACATTTATTTACGTTAAAATTAATTCGTTTATCCGCAACAAAAATATGTGAGATCATTATATTTTCAAATATTATTTATTTCTCGGTTTGTGTTTTTAATAATAAAAATAACGTAAAACGTATCATTTATTTCTTGGTTTGTGTTTCTAATTATAAAAAGTATAAAAGAAAAACGTGCTTTTGTTATACAAAAATTTTTTCAGAAAATCTTAAAATAGAGCTATTTCGGGGCTAAAAAGTTCCAATGTCAGATTTTTCTGGGACCCTGGAGGCAAAACTCTATCTAATGCCTTTTGTTCCATGTCTCTAGCCCTTCTAGAAGTACCCGTACTTTTTACCACCTGAGAAGTAGCTATATATATATAATGTAAAATATGATGGTTTTTGATGAGTTATACGATATATGAATAAAATATAGAATTATTAAGGGAAATTCAAGGTACTGCGTAGCCTAGTGGTTAGCGTGGTAGTCTCATAGCCAGAAGGTTATGGGATCAATGCTTGCCTGGATGTTGTATTTTTCTTTTTTTGGATTATTTTAAAAATTTTTTTTTTTATTTTGTTTAAATTTTGTGTTTTATTTTTTTTTAATATATAACTGATAAATGTTATATAAAAGTTTAAAGAAAATTTCCAAAAAAATATTCTTATAATAGTTTGGAAAAATTCGCAAAAATTTTAAGTACATAAATATGTATGTAGTATGTATATTTTTTTTAAAGCTTACTGAGTAATTTTTTTTAAGCTTTCTATATGAATTTAATAATATTCAAAACTGTAGAATAAATAGAAATAAATTTTAAACGCATAATTATTATATCATGGGGGTAAACTTACAAAAATTAATTTCTCAAATAAAGAAAAGGTTTAGTCAAAAACAAAATAATAATTTATGTATGTAAAAATATATGTAAGTATGTATATATGAATACATGTGTGTATGTATATATGAATGGATTAGAATTGAAGATTTTAAAATTTTTCGTTCCAACATATGAACGTATGTACATATGAATGTATTAGAATCAAAAATTTTGAAATTTTGCTGTTGGAAAAATTATAAATAAAATTATAAATGCAAATATACATAATTATGAATGGATACCTGTTTTTTTTAAACTGTGGGTAAACATATAGGATTGAATTTTAAACATAAAGAAAAGGTTTAGTCAAAAACAAAATAATAATTTATGTATGTAAAAATATGTGTATGAATGTATATATGAATATATGTGTGTATGTATGTATATATGAATGTATTGGAATTTAGCATTTTTTACAGGTTTTCGCTCGAACAATAAAAATTAAACTTTTAGGTAGATACATACGTACATAAATTGTGTATGTATATTTTTTTAAAGCTTGCTGACGAAACATAATATTCAAAACAATAACAAATGAAGCATTAATATTCAGTTGCCACAAAACATCTGATGTCTTTTATAAAATCTGACATTTATTTAAGTTTATTTCGATTTTTCGAAATTAAAATATATGTGAGATCATTGCATTTTCAAATATTATTTATATCTCGGTTTGTGTTTCTAATAATAAAAATAACGTAAAACGTATCATTTATTTCTTGGTTTGTGTTTCTAATTATAAAAAGTATAAAAGAAAAACGTGCTTTTGTTATACAAAAATTTTTTCAGAAAATCTTAAAATAGAGCTATTTCGGGGCTAAAAAGTTCCAATGTCAGATTTTTCTGGGACCCTAGAGGTAAAATTCTATCTAATGCCTTTTGTCCCATGTCTCTAGCCCTTCTAGAAGTACCCGTACTTTTTACCACCAAATAAAGAATTATTAAGGGAAATTCAAGGTACTGCGTAGCCTAGTGGTTAGCGTGGTAGTCTCATAGCCAGAAGGTTATTGGATCCATGCTTGCCTGGATGTTGTATTTTTCTTTTTTTGGATTATTTTAAAAATTTTTTTTTTTATTTTGTTTAAATTTTGTGTTTTATTTTTTTTAATATATAACAGATAAATGTTATATAAAAGTTTAAAGAAGATTTCCAAAAAAATATTCTTATAATAGTTTGGAAAAATTCGCAAAAATTTTAAGTACATAAATATGTATGTAGTATGTATATTTTTTTTAAAGCTTACTGAGTAATTTTTTTTAAGCTTTCTATATGAATTTAATAATATTCAAAACTGTAGAATAAATAGAAATAAATTTTAAACGCATAATTATTATATCATGGGGGTAAACTTACAAAAATTAATTTCTCAAATAAAGAAAAGGTTTAGTCAAAAACAAAATAATAATTTATGTATGTAAAAATATATGTAAGTATGTATATATGAATACATGTGTGTATGTATATATGAATGGATTAGAATTGAAGATTTTAAAATTTTTCGTTCCAACATATGAACGTATGTACATATGAATGTATTAGAATCAAAAATTTTGAAATTTTGCTGTTGGAAAAATTATAAATAAAATTATAAATGCAAATATACATAATTATGAATGGATACCTGTTTTTTTTAAACTGTGGGTAAACATATAGGATTGAATTTTAAACATAAAGAAAAGGTTTAGTCAAAAACAAAATAATAATTTATGTATGTAAAAATATGTGTATGAATGTATATATGAATATATGTGTGTATGTATGTATATATGAATGTATTGGAATTTAGCATTTTTTACAGGTTTTCGCTCGAACAATAAAAATTAAACTTTTAGGTAGATACATACGTACATAAATTGTGTATGTATATTTTTTTAAAGCTTGCTGACGAAACATAATATTCAAAACAATAACAAATGAAGCATTAATATTCAGTTGCCACAAAACATCTGATGTCTTTTATAAAATCTGACATTTATTTAAGTTTATTTCGATTTTTCGAAATTAAAATATATGTGAGATCACTGCATTTTCAAATATTATTTATATCTCGGTTTGTGTTTCTAATAATAAAAATAACGTAAAACGTATCATTTATTTCTTGGTTTGTGTTTCTAATTATAAAAAGTATAAAAGAAAAACGTGCTTTTGTTATACAAAAATTTTTTCAGAAAATCTTAAAATAGAGCTATTTCGGGGCTAAAAAGTTCCAATGTCAGATTTTTCTGGGACCCTAGAGGTAAAATTCTATCTAATGCCTTTTGTCCCATGTCTCTAGCCCTTCTAGAAGTACCCGTACTTTTTACCACCGGAGAAGTAGCTATATATATATAACTAGTCGTGTGTGCTTGCATTGCAAGCCTTGCAAGTATTATGCCTGTAGTTTTGGAATTGTTTTCCATTCTGTGGCTGAGATATTTGAAGTTTACCTTATTTCTTCAAAAACACACCCGTAATATAGATACATATAGATAAGCTTTTTTCTAATAAATAATAAGATAAAACCTAAAATAAGAAAAGTTCTGAAAAATAATTACCAAAAAATACATAATTAAGCAAATAATTAGTTCCTTTGAGATCTAATACCTTTGAGTAATTTATTTTAGAACCTCGTTTTGAGTTATATCGCATAAAATCTTAAAATACCTTTTTCAATAAGCACTTTAAGAGATAAATTACTATATACGCATAAAATAATTCGCTATTAAAATGCATGCACGTGTGTATTTGGAGTTTTAATAAATGCGAATAAAACGCGTGTTTGTGAAATGAGTTACCACCAATACTAACGTATATAGGGTAATGCGTATAGCATACTATTTCTATGCAAAAAGTCCCAGGTTCGAACCCTGAAAAATGCGATTTGCCACGTGAACTTTTTTTTATTGATAATTAAAGCTTTACAATTTTTTTAAGAAAGTATTCACTTTTTGTTATAACCCACACTTCCAAAAATGAATTCATATACAATATTAATACTACCAAAAGTAAGTAAAAAATTACCCCTACAGGATGTAGTACAATTTTGTAAAAAACGGTTACAAAGCATCTTGGGAGTGGTGAAGGGGGAGGGAGGGTGGAATTCTTGCTTTTTCTGGGACCCTAGAGGCAAAACTCTATCTAATGCCTTTTGTCCCATATCTCTAGCCCTTCTAAAAGTACCCGTACTTTTTTCCACCTGAGAAGTAGCTATATGTAATGTAAAATAGGATGGTTTTCGAAGAGTTATACGAAATATGAATAAAATATAGAATTATAAAGGAAAATTCAAGGTACTGCGTAGCCTAGTGGTTAGCGTGGTAGTCTCATAGCCAGAAGGTTATTGGATCAATGCTTGCCTGGATGTTGTCGTGTTTTTGTTTTTTTGGATTATTTCAAAAATTTTTTTTTTATTTTGTTTAAATTTTGTGTTTTATTTTTTTTAGCACTTTTCCAAAAAATTTTTGAAAAAAAGTGCTTATTAGTTTCACTCTGTCCGTCCGTCCGTCCGTCCGTCCGTCCGTGTGTCTGTTTACAAAACTTCTACATTATTAAAGATAGAAAGCTGAAATTTCATACGTACATAGACCTTTACTAGAAACTTATTTTCGTAGAACAAAATTTTTACCTATCTCCCCCCCTCTAGAAGTTATACCCCCCCAAAGCACTAAAAACGGCCTATTTTAACTATTTGTTGCAATGAAACTATAAGCATTTTTGAAATTTTGCAAACGCAGAAAGGTAGTGGCTTGCTTCCCCTCCCACGGTATACTATAGTTAAATTTTAGAAAAACAAAATGGCCGTTCAAATTTACCGTTATCTAAAGTCCTTTTTTTCCAAATTTTTGATGTCGTTTTTCTTCTAGACCCCAAACTGTAGAAGCTTGAAATTTTAGGAGCTTTTAGACATTAACAAATAGTTTATTTCGTTAGAAGAAAATTTTTTTCCATCTCCACCCCCTCTCAAGTTATCACCTCTTGAAATTCGTAAAATTTGAATTTTTGACACCTTATATTTCCGAAACCGCAAGCTTTTCCAAATTTTTATAAACGCAAAAAGTTAACGGTAAATTCCATGACATTAAAAAATATCATTATTTTTCTTAACTCACACAATTAACCCTTAAAATCGAGCATTATGTTAACCCCTGTTTATATTAAATTTTGCTTTATTTCAAAGACTGCATAAATGGTTCATCCTAAATATATGCAATCCTAGTAATAGTTTCGTTTATAAATGAAAATAATTTTAATAGTGTGGTGGATGTACATAGACTGTTTTTAAAAGCAGTATTTTCACTTGTTGAAGGGAAAAGTGCTACAATACAAACCATTGGTTTGACCCAGCTTTATTTTAATATATAACAGATAAATGTTATTATAAAAGTTTAAAGAAAATTTCCAAAAAAATGTTCTTATAATAGTATGGAAAAATTCGCAAAAATTTTAAGTACGTAAATATGTATGTATGTATATTTTTTTTAAGAATTCCTGAGTAATTTTTTTTAAGCTTTCTATATGAATTTAATAATATTCAAAACTGTAGAATATATAGAAATAAATTTTAAACGCATAATTATTAAATCATGGGAGTAAACATACAAAAATTTATTTTTCAAATAAAGAAAAGGTTTAGTCAAAAACAAAATAATAATTTTATTCATATATATGTATCTATGTATGTATGAATATATGTATGTATGTATATATGAATGGATTAGAATTGAAGATTTTAAAATTTTTCGTTCCAACATATGAACGTATGTACATATGAATGTATTAGAATCGAAAATTTTGAAATTTTGCTGTTGGAAAAATTAGAAATAAAATTATAAATGCAAACATACATAATTATGAATGGATACCTGTTTTTTTTAAACTGTGGGTAAACATATAGGATTGAATTTTAAACATAAAGAAGAGGTTTAGTCAAAAACAAAATAATAATTTATGTATGCAAAAATATGTGTATGAATGTATATATGAGTATATGTATGTATGTATATATGAATGGATTGGAATTTAGCATTTTTTACAGGTTTTCGCTCGAACAATAAAAATAAAATTTTAGGTAGATCCATACGTAAATAAATTGTGTATGTATATTTTTTTAAAGCTTGCTGGCGAAACATAATATTCAAAACAATAACAAATGAAGTATTAATATTCAGTTGCCACAAAACATCTGATGTCTTTTATAAAATCTGACATTTATTTAAGTTTATTTCGATTTTTCGAAATTAAAATATATGTGAGATCATTGCATTTTCAAATATTATTTATTTCTCGGTTTGTGTTTCTAATAATAAAAATAACGTAAAACGTATCATTTATTTCTTGGTTTGTGTTTCTAATTATAAAAAGTATAAAAGAAAAACGTGCTTTTGTTATACAAAAATTTTTTCAGAAAATCTTAAAATAGAGCTATTTCGGGGCTAAAAAGTTCCAATGTCAGATTTTTCTGGGACCCTAGAGGCAAAACTCTATCTAATGCCCTTTGTCCCATGTCTCTAGCCCTTCTAGAAGTACCCGTACTTTTTACCACCTGAGAAGTAGCTATATATATATAATGTAAAATAGGATGGTTTTTGAAGAGTTATACGAAATATGAATAAAATATAGAATTAATAAGAGAAATTCAATGTACTGCGTAGCCTAGTGGTTAGCGTGGTAGTCTCATAGCCAGAAGGTTATTGGATTAATGCTTGCCTGGATGTTGTATTTTTCTTTTTTTGGATTATTTTAAAAATTTTTTTTTTTTATTTTGTTTAAATTTTGTAGTTTATTTTTTTTTTAATATATAACAGATAAATGTTATATAAAAGTTTAAAGAAAATTTCCAAAAAAATATTCTTATAATAGTTTGGAAAAATTCGCAAAAATTTTAAGTACATAAATATGTATGTATGTATATTTTTTTTAAAGCTTCCTGAGTAATTTTTTTTAAGCTTTCTATATGAATTTAATAATATTCAAAACTGTAGAATATATAGAAATAAATTTTAAACGCATAATTATTAAATCATGGGAGTAAACATACAAACATTAATTTTTCAAATAAAGAAAAGGTTTAGTCAAAAACAAAATAATAATTTTATTCATATATATGTATGTATGTATGTATGAATATATGTGTGTATGTATATATGAATTGAAGATTTTGAAATTTTTCGTTCCAACATATGAACGTATGTACATATGAATGTATTAGAATCGAAAATTAAAAAAGAAACAAAAACAAAATAATAATTTATGTATGTAAAAATATATGTACGTATGTATATATGAATACATGTGTGTATGTATGTATATATGATGGATTAGAATTGAAGATTTTAAAATTTTTCGTTCCAACATATGAACGTATGTACATATGAATGTATTAGAATCGAAAATTTTGAAATTTTGCTGTTGGAAAAATTAGAAATAAAATTATTAACACAAACACACGTTATTATGAATGTTTACCTAGTTTTTTTAAAACTGCGGGTGAACATATAAAAATAAATTTCTCAAATAAAGAAAAGGTTTATGTTAAAATAAAATAATAATTGTATTCAAATATATATATGTACATATGAATGTAATTTTTTTAAATAAAGAAAAGGTTTAGGCAAAAACAAAATAATAATTTTATTCAAATATATGTATGTATATATAAATGTATTAAAATTTAGCATTTTACAGTTTTCCATTTGGAACAATAAAAATAAAATTCTAACTACATACGTACATGCATATATTCTGTATGTACATATATTTTTTTAAAGCTTGCTGACGAAACGTAATGTTCAAAACAATAACAAATGAAATATTAATATTCAGATGTCACAAAACATCTGATGTCTGATAAAAGCTGACATTTATTTACGTTAAGATTAATTCGTTTATCCGCAACAAAAATATGTGAGATCATTATATTTTCAAATATTATTTATTTCTCGGTTTGTGTTTCTAATAATAAAAATAACGTAAAACGTATCATTTATTTCTTGGTTTGTGTTTCTAATTATAAAAAGTATAAAAGAAAAATGTGCTTTTGTTATACAAAAATTTTTTCAGAAAATCTTAAAATAGAGCTATTTCGGGGCTAAAAAGTTCCAATGTCAGATTTTTCTGGTACCCTAGAGGCAAAACTCTACCTAATGCCTTTTGTCCCATGTGTCTAGCCCTTCTAGAAGTACCCGTACTTTTTACCACCTGAGAAGTAGCTATATATATATAATGTAAAATAGGATGGTTTTTGAAGAGTTATAAGAAATATGAATAAAATATAGAATTAATAAGAGAAATTCAATGTACTGCGTAGCCTAGTGGTTAGCGTGGCAGTCTCATAGCCAGAAGGTTATTGGATCAATGCTTGCCTGGATGTTGTATTTTTCTTTTTTTGGATTATTTTAAAAATTTTTTTTTTTATTTTGTTTAAATTTTGTATTTTATTTTTTTTTAATATATAACAGATAAATGTTATATAAAAGTTTAAAGAAAATTTCCAAAAAAATATTCTTATAATAGTTTGGAAAAATTCGCAAAATTTTAAGTACATAAATATGTATGTATGTATATTTTTTTTAAAGCTTCCTGAGTAATTTTTGTTAAGCTTTCTATATGAATTTAATAATATTCAAAACTGTAGAATATATAGAAATAAATTTTAAACGCATAATTATTAAATCATGGGAGTAAACATACAAAAATTAATTTTTCAAATAAAGAAAAGGTTTAGTCAAAAACAAAATAATAATTTTATTCATATATATGTATGTATGTATGTATGAATATATGTGTGTATGTGTATATGAATGGATTAGAATTGAAGATTTTGAAATTTTTCGTTCCAACATATGAACGTATGTACATATGAATGTATTAGAATCGAAAATTAAAAAAGAAACAAAAACAAAATAATAATTTATGTATGTAAAAATATATGTACGTATGTATATATGAATACATGTGTGTATGTATGTATATATGAATGGATTAGAATTGAAGATTTTAAAATTTTTCGTTCCAACATATGAACGTATGTACATATGAATGTATTAGAATCGAAAATTTTGAAATTTTGCTGTTGGAAAAATTAGAAATAAAATTATTAACACAAACACACGTTATTATGAATGTATACCTAGTTTTTTTAAAACTGCGGGTGAACATATAGAAATAAATTTCTCAAATAAAGAAAAGGTTTAGGTTAAAATAAAATAATAATTGTATTCAAATATATATATGTACATATGAATGTAATTTTTTTAAATAAAGAAAAGGTTTAGGCAAAAACAAAATAATAATTTTATTCAAATATATGTATGTATATATAAATGTATTAAAATTTAGCATTTTACAGTTTTCCATTTGGAACAATAAAAATAAAATTCTAACTACATACGTACATACATATATTCTGTATGTACATATATTTTTTTAAAGCTTGTTGACGAAACGTAATGTTCAAAACAATAACAAATGAAATATTAATATTCAGATGTCACAAAACATCTGATGTCTGATAAAAGCTGACATTTATTTACGTTAAGATTAATTCGTTTATCCGAAACAAAAATATGTGAGATCATTATATTTTCAAATATTATTTATTTCTCGGTTTGTGTTTCTAATAATAAAAATAACGTAAAACGTATCATTTATTTCTTGGTTTGTGTTTCTAATTATAAAAAGTATAAAAGAAAAACGTGCTTTTGTTATGCAAAAATTTTTTCAGAAAATCTTAAAATAGAGCTATTTCGGGGCTAAAAAGTTCCAATGTCAGATTTTTCTGGGACCCTAGAGGCAAAACTCTACCTAATGCCTTTTGTCCCATGTGTCTAGCCCTTCTAGAAGTACCCGTACTTTTTACCACCTGAGAAGTAGCTATATATATATAACTAGTCGTGTGTGCTTGCATTGCAAGCCTTGCAAGTATTATGCCTGTAGTTTTGAAATTGTGTTCCATTCTGTGGCTGAGATATTTTAAGTTTACTTTATTTCTTCAAAAACATACTCGTAATATAGATACATATAGATATGCTTTTGCCTAATAAATAATAAGATAAAACTTAAAATAAGAAAAGTTCTGAAAAATAATTACCCAAAAATGCATAAAACCAATAATTAGTTCCTTTGAGATCTAATACCCTTTGAGTAATATATTTTAGAACCTCGCTTTAAGTTATATCTCATAAAATCGTAAAATACTTTTTACAATAAGCACTTTAAGCGATAAATTACTGTATACGCATAAAATAATTCGCAACTAAAATACATGCATGTATGTATTTGAAGTTTATAATACTGCTAATAAAACGTGTGACTGTAGAATGAGTTAACACCAATACTTTGAGCCATAAATTATTGTTAATTATAAACCACAATTCATGCACGTATGTATTTGGAGTTTATAATACATGCGAATAAAACGCGTGACTGTAGAATGAGGTAACACCAATACTAACGTATATAGGGTAATACGTATTGCATACGATTTCTATGCGAAAAGTCTCAGGTTCGAACCCTGAAAAATGCGATTTGCCAGATGAACTTTTTTTATTGATAATTTAATTTTTTTTTAATGAAATGAAAAAACCTTCACCCTTACCAAATCAATATCAGCGAGTTTCCGTTCTAAATATTTTTTTTGAAAACACCCTACTTGTAAAAAGTTTAATGCAATATAATAACATTTTCTTATAAAATTTTACCCTGAAAATATATTGTCAAGGAGTTTAATGCAAACTTATGTTTTGCTTTTTAATACATATTGCAACAGATCGCGAAAAGAATGCATAAGTAAATACATATGTACACACTTATTATAAAACAATGTAGATTTTATTAAAACATTACAATTTTCTTAAGAAAGTGTTCACTTTTTGTTATACTCACACTTCCAAAAATGAATTTATATACAATATTAATATTTCCAAAAGTAAGTAAAAAATTACCCCTACATGATGCAGTACCATTTTTGGAAAAACGGTATCAAAAAATCTTGCGAGGGGGCGAAGGGGGAGGGCGGGTGGAATTCTTGCTTTTTCTGGGACCCTGGAGGCAAAACTCTATCTAATGCCTTTTGTTCCATGTCTCTAGCCCTTCTAGAAGTACCCGTACTTTTTACCACCTGAGAAGTAGCTATATATATATAATGTAAAATATGATGGTTTTTAATGAGTTATACGAAATATGAATAAAATATAGAATTATTAAGGGAAATTCAAGGTACTGTGTAGCCTAGTGGTTAGCGTGGTAGTCTCATAGTTAGAAGGTTATTGGATCCATGCTTGCCTGGATGTTGTCGTATTTTTATTTTTTTGGATTATTTTAAAAATTTTTTTTTTTTATTTTGTTTAAATTTTGTGTTTTATTTTTTTTTAATATATAACATATAAATGTTATTATAAAAGTTTAAAGAAAATTTCCAAAAAAATATTCTTATAATAGGATGGAAAAATTCGCAAAAATTTTAAGTACATAAATATGTATGTATGTATATTTTTTTTTAAAGCTTCCTGAGTAATTTTTTTAAGCTTTCTATATGAATTTAATAATATTCAAAACTGTAGATATATAGAAATAAATTTTAAACGCATAGTAACTATGTCATGGGGGTAAACTTACAAAAATGAATTTCTCAAATAAACAAAAGGTTTAGTCAAAAACAAAATAATAATTTTATTCAAATATGTATGTATGTATATATGAATATATGTATGTATGTATATATGAAAGTTTTAGAATTGAAGATTTTAATATTTTTCGTTCCAACATATGAACGTATGTACATATGAATGTATTAGAATGGAAAATTTTGAAATTTTGCTGTTGGGACAATTAGAAATAAAATTATTAATACAAACACACGTATTAAGAATGTATACCTAGTTTTTTAAAACTGCGGGTGAACATATAGAAATAAATTTCTCAAATAAAGAAAAGGTTTAGGTTAAAATAATATAATAATTGTATTCAAATATATATACATATGTACATATGAATGTAATTTTTCAAATAAAGAAAAAAAAGGTTTAGGCAAAAACAAAATAATAATTTTATTCAAATATATGTATGTACATATGAATGTATTAAAATTTAGCATTTTACAGTTTTTCGTTTGGAACAATAAAAGTAAAATTCTAACTACATACGTACATTATATTCTGTATGTATATTTTTTTAAAGCTTGCTGACGAAACGTAATGTTCAAAACAATAACAAATGAAATATTAATATTCAGATGTCACAAAACATCTAATGTCTGATAAAAGCTGACATTTATTTACGTTAAGATTAATTCGATTATCCGAACCAAAAATATGTGAGATCGTTATATTTTCAAAAATTATTTATTTCTCGGTTTGTGTTTCGAATAATAAGAATAACGTAAAACGTATCATTTATTTCTTGGTTTATGTTGCTAATTATAAAAAGTATAAAAGAAAAACGTGCTTTTGTTATACAAAAATTTTTTAGAAAATCTTAAAATAGAGCTATTTCGGGGCTAAAAAGTTCTAATATCAGATTTTTCTGGGACCCTGGAGGTCTCTAGGAAAACTCTATCTAATGCCTTTTGTCCCATGTCTCTAGCCCTTCTAGAAGTACCCGTACTTTTTACCACCTGAGAAGTAGCTATATATATATAATAATTTAAAATATGATGGTTTTTAATGAGTTATACGAAATATGAATAAAATATAGAATTATTAAGGGAAATTCAAGGTACTGTGTAGCCTAGTGGTTAGCGTGGTAGTCTCATAGCCAGAAGGTTATTGGATCAATGCTTGCCTGGATGTTGTCGTATTTTTATTTTTTTGGATTATTTTAAAATTTTTTTTTTTTATTTTGTTTAAATTTTGTGTTTTATTTTTTTTTAATATATAACATATAAATGTTATTATAAAAGTTTAAAGAAAATTTCCAAAAAAATATTCTTATAATAGTTTGGAAAAATTCGCAAAAATTTTAAGTACATAAATATGTATGTATGTACATTTTTTTTTAAAGCTTCCTGAGTAATTTTTTTAAGCTTTCTATATGAATTTAATAATATTCAAAACTGTAGAATATATAGAAATAAATTTTAAACGCATAGTAACTATGTCATGGGGGTAAACTTACAAACACGAATTTCTCAAATAAACAAAAGGTTTAGTCAAAAACAAAATAATAATTTTATTCAAATATGTATGTATGTATATATGAATATATGTATGTATGGATATATGAAAGTTTTAGAATTGAAGATTTTAATATTTTTCGTTCCAACAAATGAACGTATGTACATATGAATGTATTAGAATGGAAAATTTTGAAATTTTGCTGTTGGGACAATTAGAAATAAAATTATTAATACAAACACACGTATTAAGAATGTATACCTAGTTTTTTAAAACTGCGAGTGAACATATAGAAATAAATTTCTCAAATAAAGAAAAGGTTTAGGTTAAAATAAAATAATAATTGTATTCAAATATATATACATATGTACATATGAATGTAATTTTTCAAATAAAGAAAAAAAGGTTTAGGCAAAAACAAAATAATAATTTTATTCAAATATATGTATGTACATATGAATGTATTAAAATTAAGCATTTTACAGTTTTTCGTTTGGAACAATAAAAATAAAATTCTAACTACATACGTACATTATATTCTGTATGTATATTTTTTTAAAGCTTGCTGACGAAACGTAATGTTCAAAACAATAACAAATGAAATATTAATATTCAGATGTCACAAAACATCTGATGTCTGATAAAAGCTGACATTTATTTACGTTAAGATTAATTCGTTTATCCGCAACAAAAATATGTGAGATCATTATATTTTCAAATATTATTTATTTCTCGGTTTGTGTTTCTGATAATAAAAATAACGTAAAACGTATCATTTATTTCTTGGTTTGTGTTTCTAATTATAAAAAGTATAAAAGAAAAACGTGCTTTTGTTATACAAAAATTTTTTCAGAAAATCTTAGAATAGAGCTATTTCGGGGATAAAAAGTTCCAATGTCAGATTTTTCTGGTACCCTAGAGACAAAACTCTACCTAATGCCTTTTGTCCCATGTCTCTAGCCCTTCTAGAAGTACCCGTACTTTTTACCACCTGAGAAGTAGCTATATATATATAATGTAAAATAGGATGGTTTTTGAAGAGTAATACGAAATATGAATAAAATATAGAATTAATAAGAGAAATTCAAGGTACTGGGTAGACTAGTGGTTAGCGTGGTAGTCTCATAGCCAGAAGGTTATTGGATCAATGCTTGCCTGGATGTTGTCGTATTTTTATTTTTTTGGATTATTTTAAAAATTTTTTTTTTTATTTTGTTTAAATTTTGTGTTTTATTTTTTTTTAATATATAACATATAAATGTTATTATAAAAGTTTAAAGAAAATTTCCAAAAAAATATTCTTATAATAGTTTGGAAAAATTCGCAAAAATTTTAAGTACATAAATATGTATGTATGTATATTTTTTTTAAAGCTCCCTGAGTAATTTTTTAAGCTTTCTATATGAATTTAATAATATTCAAAACTGTAGAATATATAGAAATAAATTTTAAACGCATAGTAACTATGTCATGGAGGTAAACTTACAAAAATGAATTTCTCAAATAAAGAAAAGGTTTAGTCAAAAACAAAATAATAATTTTATTCAAATATGTATGTATGTATATATGAATATATGTATGTATGTATATATGAAAGTTTTAGAATTGAAGATTTTAATATTTTTCGTTCCAACAGATGAACGTATGTACATATGAATGTATTAGAATGGAATATTTTGAAATTTTGCTGTTGGGACAATTAGAAATAAAATTATTAATACAAACACACGTATTAAGAATGTATACCTAGTTTTTTAAAACTGCGGTTGAACATAAAGAAATAAATTTCTCAAATAAAGAAAAGGTTTAGGTTAAAATAAAATAATAATTGTATTCAAATATATATACATATGTACATATGAATGTAATTTTTCAAATAAAGAAAAAAAAGGTTTAGGCAAAAACAAAATAATAATTTTATTCAAATATATGTATGTACATATGAATGTATTAAAATTTAGCATTTTACAGTTTTTTGTTTGGAACAATAAAAATAAAATTCTAACTACATACGTACATTATATTCTGTATGTATATTTTTTTAAAGCTTGCTGACGAAACGTAATGTTCAAAACAATAACAAATGAAATATTAATATTCAGATGTCACAAAACATCTGATGTCTGATAAAAGCTGACATTTATTTACGTTAAGATTAATTCGATTATCCGAACCAAAAATATGTCAGATCATTATATTTTCAAAAATTATTTATTTCTCGGTTTGTGTTTCGAATAATAAGAATAACGTAAAACGTATCATTTATTTCTTGGTTTATGTTGCTAATTATAAAAAGTATAAAAGAAAAACGTGCTTTTGTTATACAAACATTTTTTCAGAAAATCTTAAAATAGAGCTATTTCGGGGCTAAAAAGTTCTAATATCAGACTTTTCTGGGACCATAGAGGCAAAACTCTATCTAATGCCTTTTGTCCTATGTCTCTAGCCCTTCTAGAAGTACCCGTACTTTTTACTACCTGAGAAGTAGCTATATATATATAAAGTGAAATAGGATGGTTTTTGAAGAGTTATACGAAATATGAATAAAATATAGAATTATAAAGGAAAATTCAAGGTACTGCGTAGCCTAGTGGTTAGCGTGGTAGTCTCATAGTTAGAAGGTTATTGGATCAATGCTTGCCTGGATGTTGTCGTGTTTTTATTTTTTTGGATTATTTTAAAAATTTTTTTTTTATTTTATTTAAATTTTGTGTTTTATTTTTTTTTTAATATATAACAGATAAATGTTATTATAAAAGTTTAAAGAAAATTTCCAAAAAAATATTCTTATAATAGTTTGGAAAAATTCGCAAAAATTTTAAGTACATAAATATGTATGTATGTATATTTTTTTTAAAGCTTCCTGAGTAATTTTTTTAAGCTTTCTATATGAATTTAATAATATTCAAAACTGTAGAATATATAGAAATAAATTTTAAACGCATAATTATTAAATCATGGGAGTAAACATACAAAAATTAATTTTTCAAATAAAGAAAAGGTTTAGTCAAAAACAAAATAATAATTTATGCATGTAAAACTATATGTATGAATATATGTGTGTATGTATATATGAATGGATTAGAATTGAAGATTTTAAAATTTTTCGTTCCAACATATGAACGTATGTACATATGAATGTATTAGAATCGAAAATTATAAAGAAACAAAAACAAAATAATAATTTATGTATGTATGTAAAAATAAATGTATGTATGTATATATGAATACATGTGTGTATGTATATATGAATGGATTAGAATTGAAGATTTTAAAATTTTTCGTTCCAACATATGAACGTATGTACATATGAATGTATTAGAATCGAAAATTAAAAAAGAAACAAAAACAAAATAATAATTTATGTATGTAAAAATATATGTATGTATGTATATATGAATACATGTGTGTATGTATATATGAATGGATTAGAATTGAAGATTTTAAAATTTTTCGTTCCAACATATGAACGTATGTACATATGAATGTATTAGAATCGAAAATTTTGAAATTTTGCTGTTGGAAAAATTAGAAATAAAATTATTAACACAAACACACGTTATTATGAATGTATACCTAGTTTTTTTAAAACTGCGGGTGAACATATAGAAATAAATTTCTCAAATAAAGAAAAGGTTTACGTTAAAATAAAATAATAAATGTATTCAAATAAATATATGTACATATGAATGTAATTTTTTTAAATAAAGGAAAGGCTTAGGCAAAAACAAAATAATAATTTTATTCAAATATATGTATGTATATATAAATGTATTAAAATTTAACTTTTTACAGTTTTCCGTTTGGAACAATAAAAATAAAATTCTAACTACATACGTACATACATATGTTCTGTATGTACATATATATTTTTAAAGCTTGCTGACGAAACGTAATGTTCAAAACAATAACAAATGAAATATTAATATTCAGATGTCACAAAGCATCTGATGTCTGATAAAAGCTGACATTTATTTACGTTAAGATTAATTCGTTTATCCGAAACAAAAATATGTGAGATCATTATATTTTCAAATATTATTTACTTCTCGGTTTGTGTTTCTAATAATAAAAATAACGTAAAACGTATCATTTATTTCTTGGTTTGTGTTTCTAATTATAAAAAGTATAAAAGAAAAACGTGCTTTTGTTATACAAAAATTTTTTCAGAAAATCTTAAAATAGAGCTACTTCGGGACTAAAAAGTTCCCATGTCAGATTTTTCTGGGACCCTAGAGGCAAAACTCTATCTAATGCCCTTTGTCCCATGTCTCTAGCCCTTCTAGAAGTACCCGTACTTTTTTCCACCTGAGAAGTAGCTAAATATATATAATGTAAAATAGGATGGTTTTTGAAGAGTTATACGAAATATGAATAAAATATAGAATTATAAGGGAAAATTCAAGGTATTGCGTAGCCTAGTGGCTAGCGTGGTAGTCTCATAGTTAGAAGGTTATTGGATCAATGCTTGCCTGGATGTTGTCGTGTTTTTATGTTTTTGGATTATTTTAAAATTTTTTTTTTTATTTTATTTAAATTTTGTGTTTTATTTTTTTTTAATATATAACAGATAAATGTTATTATAAAAGTTTAAGAAAATTTCCAAAAAAATATTCTTATAATAGTTTGGAAAAATTCGCAAAAATTTTAAGTACATAAATATGTATGTATGTATATTTTTTTTTAAAGCTTCCTGAATAATTTTTTTTAAGCTTTCTATATGAATTTAATAATATTCAAAACTGTAGAATATATAGAAATAAATTTTAAACGCATAATTATTAAATCATGGGAGTAAACATACGATAATTAATTTTTCAAATAAAGAAAAGGTTTAGTCAAAAACAAAATAATAATTTATGTATGTAAAAATATATGTATATATGTATATATGAATACATGTGTGTATGTATATATGAATGGATTAGAATTGAAGATTTTAAAATTTTTCGTTTCAACATATGAACGTATGTACATATGAATGTATTAGAATCGAAAATTTTGAAATTTTGCTGTTGGAAAGATTAGAAATAAAATTATTAACACAAACACACGTGTATACCTAGTTTTTTTAAAACTGCGGGTGAACATATAGAAATAAATTTCTCAAATAAAGAAAAGGTTTAGGTTAAAATAAAATAATAATTGTATTCAAATATATATATGTACATATGAATGTAATTTTTTTAAATAAAGAAAAGGTTTAGGCAAAAACAAAATAATAATTTTATTCAAATATATGTATGTATATATAAATGTATTAAAATTTAGCATTTTACAGTTTTCCGTTTGGAACAATAAAAATAAAATTCTAACTACATACGTACATACATATATTCTGTATGTACATATATTTTTTTAAAACTTGCTGACGAAACGTAATGTTCAAAACAATAACAAATGAAGCATTAATATTCAGTTGCCACAAATCATCTGATGTCTTTTATAAGATCTGACATTTATTTAAGTTTATTTCGATTTTTCGAACTTAAAATATATGTGAGATCATTGTATTTTCGAATATTATTTATTTCTCGTTCTCGGTTTGTGTTTCTAATAATAAAAAGTATTATTTCATTTGTTGGTTTGCCTTTGTAGTAATATGAAGTATAAAAGAAAAAGGTGCTTTTGTTATACAAAAATTTTTTCAGAAAATCTTAAAATAGAGCTATTTCGGGACTAAAAAGTTCTAATATCAGACTTTTCTGGGACCATAGAGGCAAAACTCTATCTAATGCCTTTTGTCCTATGTCTCTAGCCCTTCTAGAAGTACCCGTACTTTTTACTACCTGAGAAGTAGCTATATATATATAATGTGAAATAGGATGGTTTTTGAAGAGTTATACGAAATATGAATAAAATATAGAATTATAAAGGAAAATTCAAGGTACTGCGTAGCCTAGTGGTTAGCGTGGTAGTCTCATAGTTAGAAGGTTATTGGATCAATGCTTGCCTGGATGTTGTCGTGTTTTTATTTTTTTGGATTATTTTAAAAATTTTTTTTTTATTTTATTTAAATTTTGTGTTTTATTTTTTTTTTAATATATAACAGATAAATGTTATTATAAAAGTTTAAAGAAAATTTCCAAAAAAATATTCTTATAATAGTTTGGAAAAATTCGCAAAAATTTTAAGTACATAAATATGTATGTATGTATATTTTTTTTAAAGCTTCCTGAGTAATTTTTTTTAAGCTTTCTATATGAATTTAATAATATTCAAAACTGTAGAATATATAGAAATAAATTTTAAACGCATAATTATTAAATCATGGGAGTAAACATACAAAAATTAATTTTTCAAATAAAGAAAAGGTTTAGTCAAAAACAAAATAATAATTTATACATGTAAAACTATATGTATGTATGAATATTTGTATGAATATATGTGTGTATGTATATATGAATGGATTAGAATTGAAGATTTTAAAATTTTTCGTTCCAACATATGAACGTATGTACATATGAATGATTTAGAATCGAAAATTATAAAGAAACAAAAACAAAATAATAATTTATGTATGTATGTAAAAATAAATGTATGTATGTATATATGAATACATGTGTGTATGTATATATGAATGGATTAGAATTGAAGATTTTAAAATTTTTCGTTCCAACATATGAACGTATGTACATATGAATGTATTAGAATCGAAAATTAAAAAAGAAACAAAAACAAAATAATAATTTATGTATGTAAAAATATATGTATGTATGTATATATGAATACATGTGTGTATGTATATATGAATGGATTAGAATTGAAGATTTTAAAATTTTTCGTTCCAACATATGAACGTATGTACATATGAATGTATTAGAATCGAAAATTTTGAAATTTTGCTGTTGGAAAAATTAGAAATAAAATTATTAACACAAACACACGTTATTATGAATGTATACCTAGTTTTTTTAAAACTGCGGGTGAACATATAGAAATAAATTTCTCAAATAAAGAAAAGGTTTACGTTAAAATAAAATAATAATTGTATTCAAATAAATATATGTACATATGAATGTAATTTTTTTAAATAAAGGAAAGGCTTAGGCAAAAACAAAATAATAATTTTATTCAAATATATGTATGTACATATAAATGTATTAAAATTTAACATTTTACAGTTTTCCGTTTGGAACAATAAAAATAAAATTCTAACTACATACGTACATACATATGTTCTGTATGTACATATATATTTTTAAAGCTTGCTGACGAAACGTAATGTTCAAAACAATAACAAATGAAATATTAATATTCAGATGTCACAAAGCATCTGATGTCTGATAAAAGCTGACATTTATTTACGTTAAGATTAATTCGTTTATCCGCAACAAAAATATGTGAGATCATTATATTTTCAAATATTATTTATTTCTCGGTTTGTGTTTCTAATAATAAAAATAACGTAAAACGTATCATTTATTTCTTGGTTTGTGTTTCTTATTATAAAAAGTATAAAAGAAAAACGTGCTTTTGTTATACAAAAATTTTTTCAGAAAATCTTAAAATAGAGCTACTTCGGGACTAAAAAGTTCCCATGTCAGATTTTTCTGGGACCCTAGAGGCAAAACTCTATCTAATGCCCTTTGTCCCATGTCTCTAGCCCTTCTAGAAGTACCCGTACTTTTTTCCACTTGAGAAGTAGCTAAATATATATAATGTAAAATAGGATGGTTTTTGAAGAGTTATACGAAATATGAATAAAATATAGAATTATAAGGGAAAATTCAAGGTACTGCGTAGCCTAGTGGCTAGCGTGGTAGTCTCATAGTTAGAAGGTTATTGGATCAATGCTTGCCTGGATGTTGTCGTGTTTTTATGTTTTTGGATTTTTTTAAAATTTTTTTTTTTATTTTATTTAAATTTTGTGTTTTATTTTTTTTTAATATATAACAGATAAATGTTATTATAAAAGTTTAAGAAAATTTCCAAAAAAATATTCTTATAATAGTTTGGAAAAATTCGCAAAAATTTTAAGTACATAAATATGTATGTATGTATATTTTTTTTTAAAGCTTCCTGAATAATTTTTTTTAAGCTTTCTATATGAATTTAATAATATTCAAAACTGTAGAATATATAGAAATAAATTTTAAACGCATAATTATTAAATCATGGGAGTAAACATACGAAAATTAATTTTTCAAATAAAGAAAAGGTTTAGTCAAAAACAAAATAATAATTTATGTATATAAAAATATATGTATATATGTATATATGAATACATGTGTGTATGTATATATGAATGGATTAGAATTGAAGATTTTAAAATTTTTCGTTTCAACATATGAACGTATGTACATATGAATGTATTAGAATCGAAAATTTTGAAATTTTGCTGTTGGAAACATTAGAAATAAAATTATTAACACAAACACACGTGTATACCTAGTTTTTTTAAAACTGCGGGTGAACATATAGAAATAAATTTCTCAAATAAAGAAAAGGTTTAGGTTAAAATAAAATAATAATTGTATTCAAATATATATATGTACATATGAATGTAATTTTTTTAAATAAAGAAAAGGTTTAGGCAAAAACAAAATAATAATTTTATTCAAATATATGTATGTATATATAAATGTATTAAAATTTAGCATTTTACAGTTTTCCGTTTGGAACAATAAAAATAAAATTCTAACTACATACGTACATACATATATTCTGTATGTACATATATTTTTTTAAAACTTGCTGACGAAACGTAATGTTCAAAACAATAACAAATGAAGCATTAATATTCAGTTGCCACAAATCATCTGATGTCTTTTATAAGATCTGACATTTATTTAAGTTTATTTCGATTTTTCGAACTTAAAATATATGTGAGATCATTGTATTTTCGAATATTATTTATTTCTCGTTCTCGGTTTGTGTTTCTAATAATAAAAAGTATTATTTCATTTGTTGGTTTGCCTTTCTAGTAATATGAAGTATAAAAGAAAAAGGTGCTTTTGTTATACAAAAATTTTTTCAGAAAATCTTAAAATAGAGCTATTTCCGGGCTAAAATGTTTTAATGTCAGATTTTTCTGGGACCCTAGAGGCAAAACTCTATCTAATGCCTTTTGTCCCATGTCTCTAGCCCTTCTAGAAGTACCCGTACTTTTTACCAGCTGAAAAGTAGCTATATATATTTAATGTAAAATATGATGGTTTTTGAAGAGTTGTACGAAATGTGAATAAAATATAGAATTGTAAAGGTAGCCTAGTGGTTAGCGTGGTAGTCTCATAGCCAGGAGGTTATTGGATCAATGCTTGCCTGGATGTTGTCGTATTTTTCTTTTTTTGGATTATTTTAAAATTTTTTTTTTTTTTTTTATTTAAATTTTGTGTTTTATGTTAATTTTTAATATATAACAGATAAATGTTATTATAAAAGTTTAAAGAAAATTTCCAAAAAAATATTCTTATAATAGTTTGGAAAAATTCGCAAAAATTTTAGGAACATGAATATGTATGTATGTATATTTTTTTTTAAAGCTTCCTGAGTAATTTTTTTTAATCTTTCTATATGAGTTTAATAATATTCAAAACTGTAGAATATATAGAAATATATTTTAAACGTATAATTATTATATCATGGGGGTAAACATACAAAAATTAATTTCTCAAATAAAGAAAAGGTTTAGTCAAAAACAAAATAATAATTTTATTCAAATATATGTATGTGTGTATATATAAATATATGTATGTATGTATATATACATAGATTAGAATTTAGCATTTTACAGTTTTTCGCTCGAACAATAAAAATAAAATTTTAGGTAGATACATACGTACATAAATTGTGTATGTATATTTTTTTAAAGCTTGCTGACGAAACATAATATTCAAAACAATAACAAATGAAAAACTAATATTCAGTTGCCACAAAACATCTGATGTCTTTTATAAAATCTGACATTTATTTAAGTTTACTTCGATTTTTCGAACTTAAAATATATGTGATATCATTGTATTTTCGAATATTATCTATTTCTCATTCACGGTTTGTGTTTCTAATAATAAAAAGTATTATTTCATTTGTAAGTTTGCGTTTCTAGTAATATAAATTATAAAAGAAAAAGGTGCTTTTGTTATACAAAAATTTTTTCAGAATATCTTAAAATAGAGCTATTTCGGGACTAAAAACTTCCAATGTCAGATTTTTCTGGGACCCTAGAGGCAAAACCCTATCTAATACCTTTTGTCCCGAGTCTCTAGTCCTTCTAGAAGTACCCGTACTTTTTGGTACCTGAGAAGTAGCTATATATATATAATGTAAAATATGATGGTTTTTGATAAGTTATACGAAATATAAATTAAATGTAGAATTATAAAGAAAAATTCAAGGTACTGCCTAGCCTAGTGGTTAGCGTAGTAGTCTCATAGCCAGGAGGTTATTGGATCAATGCTTGCCTTTCTTTTTTTGGATTATTTTAAAATTTTTTTTTTTGTTTTGTTTAAATTTTGTGTTTTATTTTTTTTAATATATAACAGATAAATGTTATTATAAAAGTTTAAAGAAAATTTCCAAAAAAATATTCTTATAATAGTCTGGAAAGGTTCGCAAAAGTTTAAAGTACATAAATATGTATGTATGTATATTTTTTGTAAAGCTTTCTGAGTAATTTTTTTTAAGCTTTCTATATGAATTTAATAATATTCAAATTGTAGAATATATAGAAATAAATTTTAAACGCATAATTATTATATCATGGGGGTAAAATACACAAAAATTAATTTTTCAAATAAATAAAAGGTTTAGTAAAAAACAAAATAATAATTTTATTCAAATATATGTATGTATGTATATATGAACATATGTATGAATGTATATATGAATGTTTTAGAATTGAAGGTTTTAAAATTTTTCGTTCCAACATATGAACGCATATACATATGAATGTATTAGAATCGAAAATTTTGAAATTTTGCTGTTGGAACAATTAGAAATATAATTATTAATACAAACATACATAATTATGAATGGATACCTGTTTTTTTAAAACTGTGAGTGAACATATAGGATTGAATTTTCCAAATAAAGAAAATGTTTAGTCAAAAACAAAATAATAATTTATGTATGTAAAAATATATGTATGTATGTATATATGAATATATGTATGTATGTATAAATGTTCCTGGAGGGTGATGAGGATAGATAAGGAAAAGGACGGGGCGGCTCCATCACCTTTTCCGTGGATAATTCCGGATTGGAAGATCTACGGAAAGCGGAGTTTCGACTTTTCCTGAATTTCTGCCGTGTTACCGTTCGGGTTAAAGGAAGAAAATCCTCTCAAGGTGCTGGGGACAGGGCAGGATAAAATAAAAAACCAATGTCCACCGCGACAACGACGAGCACTTCCGGCCAACCAAAAGAGCCAAAACTCATTGGAAAGTCGTAAGTTGCTCCGAAAATGGCGGCAAGGGAAACTGAAGGACCATTAACCAGCACGCCAAATACAAGCGTCCCGGGGGAACCAAAAGGGCTCAAGCCCACTGGAAAGCCCGGAACTGCTTCGGTATTTGCTGTTGGAGGGGCTAGCGTGGCACCTGGGACGGCAAAAGAAGCTGCGGCAGAGCAGGCGCCCACCAAGATGCGTAAAAAGGCGGCAATGGGAGGTAAGGCTCATGTAAAGCCTTTGTCTAAAGAGCCAAAGCCCATAGACAAGAACCGGAGGAAATGATATGGCTGTGAGGTGCATCCAAATAAATCTACAGCATGTTAGGGCATCTACTGATGTTCTAGCTCATAGATTTATGAAGGATCACCTCGATATCGCCTAACAGGTGAGCTATTATCACGGAATGCTTATCACGGGAGCTGCCGCGCTAAGCCGAGGCGGAACAATAGGAAGTGCCCGTGGTGGAATGAAGAGCTTTCAAGGCTTAGACTAAAGACCAGAAAGCTATTCAATAAGGCCAAGGCGTCGGATTCGTGGGAAGAGAATAAAGACTCACTCACAAAATACAATAAAGAAATTAGGAAAGCGAAGAGAATCTCGTGGATGGCGTTCTGTAAGGGCATTGATGAACTCTCCAGCAGTGCGCGTCTTCACAGGGTGCTTTCCAAAAAGTATGCTAGCGGGTTGGGCCTAATGGAACGTCCTGATGGCTCCATGACTGAGAATGGAAAGCAGACGTTGGAGCTTATGGCGTCAACGCACTTTCCTGACTCGGAGATTCTTCGGAATCACTCAAGTGCGGTCATTGAACCGAGGGCATCCTGGCCCAGGAAGACCGTCTAGTCTTCACGATGGGCAGGATTAGATGAGCTGTTTTCTCTTTCAGGCCCTTCAAATCTCCAGATGATGATGGGATATATCCTGCATTTTTGCAGAGGGGTTTCCAAGATATCGCTAGAGCACTGTTGGAAATTTTTCGTGCCAGCCATGCGTGGGGTTACATCCCTCAGGCATGGTGGGTGGCGTCCAATCAGCCTTACTTCTTTTCTAGTGAAAGCAATGGAGAAAGTGATTGATAGATTTATACAGGACGATGCACTGGGAAGCAATCCCTTGCATGAATCTCAGTACGCCTATCAGTCGGGAAAGTCTACTGTACTCGCTCTGCAGAGTCTGGTGGGGGTCCTTGAAAACTCACTGGAAGTGCGGGAGGTGGCAGTTGGCTGCTTGCTTGATATAGAGGGACCTTTTGACAACACCCCATATCATGTCATCTGTGAGTCGTTGCACAAACGAGGAATTGATGCGGCGACTAGCAGATGGGTTAATCGGATGCTACAGGATAGGATTATTAAGTCCACCATAGCTGACGATATACTCTTCATCTCCGCTGCAAAAGGATGTCCGCAGGGCGGGGTATTGGTTCTACCTATATTTTTTCTATTTTTTCTGCGTATTCATCGTCTAGCTAGAACTTCAAATAATTTATTTGCGATGTTGCCTACTATGTTGATTAGTCCTCGTTTCGAACGCTGCTGACTGAATGTGGTTTGGAACAAGAGTTGATTTCTTTCATGCAGTTCTTGAAGCTTATGTTTGATCTAATATTAATATTGATAGTTCTTTTTCATTCATTGTGTCTGGTATAGTTGTCATTTGAATTATTACGTATACAATGGCTGTGTTGTATTTCCAATAATCACTCATATTGTGGTATACTACTAAGTTCCAGTTAGTTGCAATAAGTAGTCCCTCTCTTAGTTTCTCGCAATATACACCGCTATTGTTAAGTTGTATGATTTGATAAGATAATGAAAATCCAAGAATACTAATGCCAAGATCATAAACAATGTTGTATGTGACGAATATTTATTCCCTTTTTTTAACTTTGCTTTCGAATTCTCTTCTGTTTTTTCTATTTTTTGTTTAGAACCATCAGGTGATGTTAATTGAGTAGCGAAACTTTCTATTGGTAACGGAGCTAAATTGTGAATTGCTCTTTAATATGTTCCGTTTTCTGTTTTTACAACAGCTACTCTTACCAAGTAATCTTTACCTTTGATAACTTCTATGATTCTTGTTATTGGGCACTTTAATGGGGGTAAATTTTCTTCTTTCATAATTACAATTAATCCTGGTTTTATATTTTCTATTGATGTCTTCCATTTATATCTATGTTGTAGCTCTAATAAATATTCTTTTTCCCATCTTTTCCAAAACTCTTGTCGAATAGCTGCCACTGGTTTCCATCTCGACAATGAAGAGAGATTTTGAGTAAATTCATTTATTTCTTGAATCGATATCAATGGTTCACCTATTAGGAAGTGACCTGGAGTAAGCACTGATAAATCATTCGGATTTGATGAGAGTGGTGTCGGTGATCTTGAGTTCAAAGCGGCTTCTGCCTCAGCTGTAACTGTACATAGTTCCTCAAATGTTAGAGAAGCTGACACAAAAATACTTTTTAGTAGCGTTTCAACTGCTTTAACTGCCGGTTCAGAAAATCTAGAAAAATGCGGTGATCTCGGTGGAGTAAAATGAAACTGTATACCCTTGGCGCTACAGTTGTTGTATATTGTGGTTTTTCCTTTTTCTGATTTAAATATTTTATATAATTCATTCAATTAATTTTTTCGAAAAAATTACCAAATTAGTAGCGTTGTCGCAATAAATATTTTTGCATAGTCCTCTTCTCGAGATAAACTTTTTTAACGCTCCAATAAACCCATCAGTTGTTAGGTCAGATACTACTTTCATGTGTATAGCCTTTGTTCTAAAACAACAAAATACAGCTATATAAGTTTTCTGCGGCTTTTTACCTCGTACGTGAAAATGAGTTAACATAGGCCCACAAAAATCGAGGCCTGTATTACTAAATGCTACTCGGTGCGCAACAAATGTTTTAAATGCTGAAGACTCACTTTTTATCCACGATAAAATAATCTGAGAGTCTGTCCAATAGTATGTTGCATCTGCTTTTACTTGAAATGCTTCTTTCACTTTGATCATCAATTCTACTGCTAATTTGGCGACGCATAGCTCCAATCTTGGAATTGTTAATATCTTTTTAGGAGCTGCACATGATTTTGAACATAGCATTTTACTTGTAACTGTGCCACAAACATCAATAGATGGTACATAAACTACTGTTCCAAATGCCTTTTCACTTGAGTCTGAAAAAGTTATGACGAGTTATGACGAGTTATGACGATAATTTACCCATTTATCTTTTAAATCTTCTACAATTTCCGTATCCCAATCACTATTATTTACCAATAATTGTTGAATTTTCATTTTTGCTTTTATTATTGGATTTAAAAGACCCAAGGGATCAAATAGTGTGGCAGCTTCAGATACTATCTTTCTTTTCGTCCATGGTGTTGTAAAAGCAAAAGTATCTATGCTTGGCTGCCATGATAGTGCAAATGTTGTATATATGTAGATATATGTGAATTCTCCGTCATTGAACATTTCCTGTTCTCTTTGTGCTACTGGAATTTCTTCTATAATTCTGTAATCATTAGATGCCCACTTATGTAACTGAAGCTCAGCTGAACCGAGCATTTGTTTTAACTGGTTTTACATTTCAATTATTCCAACTTTTGTACCACAACCTGTTATGACATAGAAATCATTTATTGCTTTAGCTGCTTCAGGATATTTTACTGCTTCATCTTCTGATAATTATTTGAGGCATTGAGTTGCCGAGTACGGAGTTGGTCTAGTACCATACGTTACTGTCGTTAATCGATAATAATTGATATTTTCTTGTCGATTTTCTCTCCACAGTATTAACTGTAGATGCTGATCCCCTGGTACCCCTCTAATTTGCCTGTACATCTGCTTAAAGTCAGCAGTAAAAACGTATTTGTGTTTTCTAAAACGAAGTAAAATGTCAAATAAATTATGCTGTGCTTTTGCACAATTCATTATGATGTCGTTTAACGAAATATCACTCGTTGTTTAGCATAAAGCATCAAAAACTACCCGTCATTTAATGGTGCTGCTCGATGGTTTGATTATACCATTATGTGGCATAAAATAATGGATATCAGGAATTTAAATTTCTTTCAATTCTTCCATATGGTTCAATTCTGCACATTCTCTCATGAATTGAATGTGTTCATTTCGTAGGTTCACATTTTTTGATAATTTGCTCTCTAAGTTTAAAAATCTTTGCATTGCTATATTTTTTGAATTTCCTAATAAGCTATCTGAACTAGTTATTGATAGACTTACAACAAAGCGTCCTGATTCTTCTTTACACAGTGTTTTTGAAATATTCTTCACATCTTTTTACCGACCGTATTGTGTAAACAATAGGTAGGTTATATAGGTAGGCAACAAATTTTCCATATCGAGTTTTCGGTGGGAACGTACTTCTCCATAGTAAGGAAGTGTAAATAAATTATTTTTAGCAACCTGTCGGTCCTTCGGTCTGTCGGTCTGTCGGTCTGTCTGTCGGTATGTCGGTCTGTGTGTGCACGCGTGTATTTCAAGTTCGGCTAAACTGATTTTGATGAAATTTTATATGTAAGTTTATTTCCACCATGGCACGGATTGATCAACTTTTGATATATATATCAGGCCTCGGGAACTGCACTTTTTAGCGCGCCTGTTTTACATTTTTCAACATTTTGAAGAAAATATTCAACCGATTTACTTGAAATTTTATATATAAGCTCGTCCGCAAAAATTCCTATGTTTTGGAAGAAGTCAGGCATCGGCAACTAGATGTTTACTACGGGCCAAATGTATATTTTTGTGTATATAGAAAGAAATAATCAACCGATTTCATTGAAATTTAATATATTAATTCCTCGTATTAAAATAATGAATATATAAATTTTTTGGAAAGATCAGGGCTTGAAAACTGATTTGCGGGCCAATTTTACATTTTTCACCATATCTACGGAACGAATTGATGGAATTTCTTGAAATTTGAGTTCTGGTCGTTACCGAAACTAACTGGCGAGCATTTCAGGGAATTCGGGTGGCACAAAGCGAAACTCTACTAAGAGTCAAATTTACATTTTCTAGGTATGTTATTTTCTAGGCTAGGTATAAGCTTACTAATGTCCTAAAAATTGGAAAGAAGTATTTAGCAGACATTTTTATATTCTGTAACACTTTCATTTAACTAGACAATACACAATGCGGTCGGTTATGTGCTGACCACATCAGATTTTTTCTGATGCTTTCATGATTCTTTTGTCTGGAATTTTCTCAATTTCCCAAAATTTAGTTAATTGTTCTTTTAGTTGAACGTTGGTTATTCCAACAAAATTATTGGTTTGCTTCTGTTGTGTCACTTTAACAAGGATCATCCAGCCGAACACCCTTTTTTGTAATATCGGCAAATCTGCTCCCAGTTTGAATTGACCCCCCTTCACACATTCTGCATACATCTCAAAGACTAGTAGCATATCCAATTTCTGCGGGCTATTGAATTGTGGATTAGCTAACTTTATTGACGCTGGTATTGGCCACTGTGATATGTCAATATATTTTTGCGGTAGACAAACGCAGAAAGGCAGTGGCTTGCTTCCCCTAGCGCGGTATACTACAGTTAAACTTTAGAAAAACAAAATGGCCGTTCAAATTTACCGTTATCTTAAGTCCTTTTTTTCCAAATTTTTGATGTCATTTTTGTTCAAGACCCCAGCCTGTAGAAGCTTGAAATTTAAGGGGCTTTTAGACATTAACAAATGGTTCATTTCGTTAAAAGAAAATTTTTTTCCATCTCCACCCCCTCTCAAGTTATCGCCTCTTGAAATTTGTAAAATTCTAATTTTTGACAACTTATATTTCCGAAACCCCAAGCTTTTTCAAATTTCTATAAATGTAAAAAGCTAAGGGTAAATTTCATGAAATTAAAAAATATAATTATTTTTCTTAACTCACACAATTAACCCTTAAAATCGAGTATTATGTTAACCCCTCTTCATATTAATTTTTGTTTTATTTCAAAGACTTCATATTAATTTTGACTATTTCAAAGACATAAATCGTTCATCCTAAATATATGCAATCCTAGAAATAGTATCGTTTATGAATGAAAATAATTTTAATAGTGTGGTAGATATACATAGAGTGTTTTTAAAAGCAATATTTTAACTTGTTGAAGGGAAAAGTGCTACAATACAAACCATTGGTTTGACCCAACTTTATTAAATACCACATTTTCTCTGTATTTTTTTGTGATTTTTGTATATTTACCATCTGACAAAACATATCTTTAAATTGTATCCATTTACAGTAATCACCATCAAACTTCGGAAAACGACATTTGGACGTTTGACGCTAGGTGCCACCTACTTGAGGTTGCAATTTGACGTTTTCTCGTAAACTTATTATCATGTTATGCACTTCTATTTTCAATTCAAGTACTTTTACAACGTCATATCCAGATTCTTCTGGATTTCTTATCATTCCACCAATTTCGATATCGTAATTTTTTGTTTCTTGCCATAAATTTTTTAATTCGTCAACTTTGTTCTTGAAATACTTGCCGTGCTGATTTAGAGTTTTAATTTTTTGTAACATGTAATTTAATTGCTGCTGTTTTCGTTGACAAATCCAAATTAAACTTCTGTAATTCTGGATTCTCAATAAAATGCTCTGGTTTTTGCACAACATCTTTGATTTCTAGGACACCTTTTTTGTTTAGTTTTAAGTCTTGTAACTTCTGATCCATTTTTCCTTGATTTTTCCGTAATAATCTTGTACATTTTTATGACACTCTTCTGTGAAATATAAATGACATCCTTCTTTTTCGTACTTGGCTCTGATGTCATCATCACCTTTTTCAAACAATGCCCATAGTTGCTCTAATTTTTCCAATATGTCTTGGACTTACTTTTCGGTCTTCCTTTCTTCGGGTAACTTCGTATAGTGACCGTACATTTCCTTCAAGTGTTTAATAATTTTGCTTTGACTTGCAGCTGCTGACTCCATTTTACTTCTCGTAAATAGCCGTGACAACTTCTTTGATTATGATTGCTTGATGCGGATTTGACTCATTAAATACACGATGCTTGCCGTGTTGTATTAACGTTGACCAGATTTGGGGCCACCAATATATATATTCTTGACTGGAATTTTGAAAAATATATCAACACAGGATAAACTTGGTAACCAAATTTTAGTGAATTGATATGGTTATTCAGAATATCTGTAGAAACTTATATCTAGGTTAGTACTTACATAAGATTCTTATTACGTTTACCTTGCAGTAGGCGCGATACCAACCACTTCAACTTCTCACGTCCATTATAATAACGATGTATGTTAAGGTATCTAATTTGTCTAAAAGTATTTCTCAAGATAAAATAGTGAAATCAATGAAAATTAAAAGAGATTATATTACCCTATTTTCAACATTTTAAGACTGTCTTAATTATTTTATCTCTGATAAATAAATCTAATTATTGTTATTCCAGTTATGTTATTTTATGTATGTATAGTAAGTTTATGTTTACCTTAGTGCCATATACAGGATTACTCACCGACAAGTTACAAGTCATATACCACCGGGTAGAAGGTCGAAAATGAGTAAAATATTTATGTTAAATATAACATAGTGTTAAATCGGAACCGTTTCCGAGCTATAGGGATTTTAAGAAAATTTGGCGAATTTTTAATATGCTTAAGGTTTTTTGTTTATATTTTCCGTTTCAGAAAAAGATAAAAATTTCAAACAAATAGTTTTCGAAAGAACTTTAAGAAGGCTTTAAATAAATAACAATAGTTATTTGGTTTTGTATGTTTTTTCGAAAATACAAACACTCGAACTTTGAGAAAATTCCAATTTTACTCATCTCTTATTTTTTTACTTTTTTTGTGCCGACAACTGCTCACGAATTTTTTCGAATCTTTCAAAATGCCCTTTACAGAATTTTCCCCAGCTATTTGAGCTTTAATTTAGATCTTAATCATTAAAATATCTTTTATAACACAGGAGATATAGCACAAAAACCATTTCTATGCCCCGTTTTCAAAGGGCCTAATAAAATGTTTAAACTCAAAAAATTATGACTATCTTTGTTTAAAATGCGATTTACATAATGATATTTTTTGTTTTGCTTTTTTTCAATTTCTTATTGAAATATTTCGCTACATTCATTACCTTCCATTGGGAATCAAGAAATTTTGAGTGCGTTATAAATTAATTTTTTTTTTTTTAAATGCACTTTTCAATAAGAAAAATTTCATGCGTAAATAATATTTATAATAAAGATTTTGTATTTTTCAGATGGCACCTAAATGTAACGATTTTTTAACTAAATGCGAAAGAAATGGGTTTACAACAAAATGCTCGGATTTGTTTATTAAAAAAACTAGTTCCTCTGGATTTTGTTGCATATACGATGGAGGAAGGTTTGTTGCTGTTGCAAAACCAGAAAATATATTAATTTTATCATATTACTTACCTTATTAATATCAGGTTATGCAATATCTCCAACGCCTGCAAAAAAATAACACACAAAAGTCAAACGAAAATAAATAAATCTGATGCGGCAGCATGTAGCCGAACGCAATACATATTGCCTAGTTTAGTGAAAGCCTTACAGAGTATTATGAAAATATCTTTTGAACACTTCCATTCAATTTTAAGCAAGTTAGCAAGCTTTTTTTAGCTTCTTGTTAGCTAACACACATAGAAAAGAATAAATTTACCCACCAGTTAGTTTGGGTGACAACCACAACTCAAATATCAAATTTCAAGAAGTGGTATCTATCCGTTTCGTAGATATGGTAAAAAACGCAAAATCGGCCCCTGGTTTGGTTTCCGACTCCTAATGCATAAAAAAAAATTATAAATTAATTTTTTTAAAGTCCCAAATTTAAGTACTCAATTTCAAGGAAATTGGCTGATTATTTTTTTATTTATATACTTGATAATAGTTAATTGTACTCTTTATATATTTATAATCTAAAATTGCCCGCAAAATAGTTTATTCCCCGAGTTATGACATATCCCAAATATTAATCATCTGCGCTATAGCTAAAATAAATTCAGATAAAAAATTGCATCAGAATCGGTTCAGTCGAATATTAGATACACGCCTGCACACACAAACCGACATCTCCCTAAAAGAAGTTTATGTACGCTACCCTAACAACACGTCATAGCATATCTTAAAAAGATATCAAATCAAAAAAAATTTTTAATAGGATATTTTTTTAAGAGGTCAACATTGGTCTCCGCAATAAAAATAACATTTTTATATGCCTCTATGATTGTGTCACTGCTTTTGCTTAGTCAATATTATAGATTGTGTCACTGCTTTTGCATAGTCAAACACAATTGCTAGTTCTGTAACCAGTTGCAGCTCTTATTTTTAGTGCAGTATTGGTTATATCGATTAGACTACTACTATATTCATCAGCTTCCGGAATAATATTGAAGTTTAACTGCTTTTTAACGAAGATAACAGTTCTACTACCAGTGTTGTAGTTCCTACAAATAAAAACCGGTTTATGCCAATGATCCAGTGAATAGTGTTAATCTCATTATTGAATATCCAAGTTTCATTGCAAACAATAAAAGATAACTCCGAATTATTGGCTAGATAGACATGTATTTCATTTATATTATTCCTGATGCTATACAAGTTGAACTAAGTTTAAACTAATTTTAACAATGTGTGTAATCATTTTTGCCTTATTTAAAGTTAGGACAAATTATACTTCCTCATAACATACTTTAACTCTGTCATATATTAGTTGTTTTTAAAAAAATGGGATATTCTACATAAGTTGCACCAATCCAAATTCATAAGTTGGTAAAATCATACCAATTCAAATTCTTACAAAGCATACTGCTGTGAGCTCTATTACATTTATCACAAAGGGCTGTAGAACTTTGACCTAAAGCCTGCGAAATCTTTGCAGTTACCGCATATTTGAGTGTTGATACGCTCCTTTATGTAGTAGTCTCGCCCATCCAATAGATCCACTACTATGTGGTTATAGTAATTTTCAATTTGTTTCGTATAGATTATTTTCACTTGATTATCCATGTCAATTTGCGAATTGATCCGTCTTGTAAAGCGTGTCTAACCCATGAATTCTATTACATGACTTTTTGATTTTTAGTGTCTGTTAAAATATAGTCTCGACCCAATTTATTGATTCACCCTTTTACTTAAATATTCTTTACTGCTGAGGTTCTCTGGCTTGATGAGTACTTCACCATATTTGATTTTTCTTGATTTGACGAATTGGTTTTTCCAGCCATTCAGGTCAACATTTTCATTGTTACTTCTCATGACATGTCGTTTCTGTTCGGTTTGATAATCGGACATTGTGTGAAGTTTTTTTTCAAATTTGTAGGAATGAAACCATCTACCACAATAACATTCTAGACAGCTTTCGTTTGATATGTTACACTGTGTTTCTTTCCTTTGGGAACACTGCTAGGGTAAAAAACAGTGAAGCCGATTGTAGTACTTTTTCAAGTATAAAATGATAGTTCATCACTTTTCAATTTCTGCAATATTTATACGCGAACTTTATAATTTATAAATTAATTATAAAAAAATTAGAAAATTGTTTAGGATTACGACTTTAATGTCAATCTACCCAAAAGCTCAAACAACTACTTTTTTTGCATATTCTGACAGAAATAACTAAAAGCGCAACAAAAACAATAAATTTGTAATATATGTATATTTCCCACATCTTTACCATCAATCGATTCATTGTATGTGAGTAGGTATATGCGTTATGAATATGCTCAAAATTAAGTACCAACATATTGCAAGTTAAATGAAGGTAAATAAAGGCTACCACAAGGCTATCCAATAACTCAACCTCTTTCTTAATATAGCCAAAGTATTCATTACTAACTATTATTTCTTCTTTATTCATCAATAACCTTTGTTTACTCAAATGCCAAAATGAACCCTGCAAATATTCGCTAGTCCAAAATGTACTGTAATTAATGAACTAACAAGCTAGCTAATTCGTCCAAACCTTAAATTATATGTAATTCAGAATGATTTGGACATTTATTCAATTTTTAAAATTCAATTTTCCACTTCAACCCTACTCTCAATCCCAAATAAGCCTTACCAGAACCTAACTTCGGACCAGCACAGCACTTCCTTTGATAGCTTTGGTAGCAATATACACAAAGTAATTCTATTCTTCTTGATTTTAGATTCCGAGTAGAAAATAGGACGACCTATCAAGTACAGTCGAATTGGTTTTTTACAACTTTATAAACAAAATTAAAAATTAGATTAGGTAAAAAGTTGTTGATTTGCAAAATATGAAAAATTACATCCATATATCAACAGTAATTAACCAATTAGTAAAATTTTGAAATTGAAATGAACTGAAATTTTACAAGGCTCTTGCTGTTCTATATGCTATGTAGCTTTACATTACTTGTATAATATTTTTGATATGAATATATAAACGCTCTGCAAACTTTATATTTTATACTATATATATAGCTATTCTGGTTTGACAGAAAATGTACAGAATTTATGTACGTATGTATTTAAAATTTTATTTTTATTGTTCCAAGCGAAAAACTGTAAAATGCTAAGTTCAAATATATTCATATGTACACAAATATATTTGAACAAAATTATTATTTTGTTTTATGCCTAAACCTTCTCTTTATTTAAAATTTATTAAAATATTAAATTAAAATATTTGTGCATGTTTACCCCCATGATTTAATATTTATTTGTTTAAAATTTATTTCTATATGCCAAACCGCAGTTCTGATTATTATTCAATTCATATAGGAAGCCAAAAAAAACTCGTTAGGAAGCTGTTATGAATTATTTACGTGATGATGTTTACGACAAACTGATAGTGCATATCATCTGCCACTGGTCGGGATATCGGTCACCAGCCACCCCAGTGTGCATCTGGGGTGGGTAAATTAGAAGTAGCAGGTTACCGTTAATGGCTACATGTCATGACCAGAAAAAAAATTATGGACACGTAGATGTAAATACAATAAAAAACCAGTGCGATTTCAAAAAAAAATTAAAGTTAAGTTTAACTGGAACACCTTGTAGTGAACCAGAACATGAAGCGTTGAAAAGGGGTACACACACGGTATATCACTATGGTGGCAGGGTGACGAATTACCACTGCCCCGAGCCTTATCCTTCCATGAGTCTCTGATGGTTTTGAGACTCCCAACATGTTCTCGAAAACCCCTAAATTACGGACGAACCCAAAAGGGGATGAATTTACAACTCTATCAACATTCTAATCTAAGCATAAAAAAAACTCACACTAAATTTGTGAAAAAAAAAATGGAAAAAGAGTTTTAAGAAGAAAAGAAAATTCTGTATACTGTATTTTATTCTTATAATTCCGAATTTTTTTTTGCTACAATATAGATAAATTCAAATCGTATTAAAATTAGTATGATAATATAGATTATGACTATTTAAAAGGAAAGCCCTTTTATAATTTTAAGAGTGTATTTTTAATTTATTTCAGGTTATATTAATTTAATCTACTACTGCATTATATTAAAAAAAAAATAAAAATACACACAAATAAACCTTAAAAGTGTCGAACCTTTTTACCGACCGTATTGTGTATACAATAGGTAGGTTATGTAATGGCAACAAATTTTGCATATCGAGTTTTCGGTGGGAATGCACTTCTCCATAGTAGGGAAGTGTAAATAAACTATTTTTAGCAACTTGTCGGTCTGTCGGTCTGTGTGTGCACGCACGCACGAACCGATTTTGATGAAATTTTATATGTAAGTTTATTTCCACTATGGCACGGATTGATCAACTTTTGGAATATATCAGGCCTCGGGAACTGCACTTTTTAGCAACTTTTGGGATATATCAGAGTTCGGGAACTGCACTTTTTAGCGGGCCTTATATATGAAATTCCAAGTAAATCGGTTGACCTCATATAAGTTTTACTCGACCGGCCGCAAAAATTCCTAACTTTTGGAAGAAATCAGGCATCAGCAACTGGACGTTCACTACGGGCCAAATATACATTTTTGTGTATATAAAGAGAAATAATCCACCGATTTCATTGAAATTTAATATTTAAATTCCTCATATTGAAACAATGAACATATAAATTTTTTGGAAAGATCAGGGCTTGAAAACTGATTTGTTTCCGATGCCGATTTCACATTTTTCACCATATCTACGGAACGAAGTGATAGAATTTCTTGAAATGATATTTGAGTTCTGGTTGTTACCGAAATTAACTGGCGAGCATTTCAGGGAATTCAGGTAACACAAAACGAAATTCTACTAAGAGCCAAATTTACATTTTTCCAGGTATGTTAACTATAAGCTTACTAATGTCCTAAAAATTGGAAATAAGTATTTAACAGAAATTTTTATAATATTCTGTAACATTTTCACTTAATTAGACAATACACATTGCGGTCGGTTATGTGCGGACCACATCAGATTTTTTTTTTTAAATTTAGTAGCAGTATTTAATAATATTTTAAATTTTAATTAATTGTGAACAAATTAAACAAAAAATAAAATTGTGTCAAACCAATGGTTTATATTGCAGAACTTTTATGAAGTTTTAAACACAGTCTATGTACACCTACCGCACTTTTAAAATTATTCTCATTCATAAACGAAACTATTTCTATGATGAACGATTTATGCAGCCTTTGAAATAAAGCACAATGAATTTAAAGAGGCGTTAACATAATGCTCGATTTAAAGAGTTAATTGTATAAATTAAGAAAAATAATTAAATTTTTTAATATCATTGAATCTACCGTTAGCTTTTTGTATTTATAGAAATTTGTAAAAGCTTGCGGTTTCGGAAATATGAGGCGTCAAAAATTCAAATTTAACAAATTTTAAGAAGCGATAACTTGAGAGGAAGTAAACTATTGTGCCTAAAAGCTACTATTCAGGCTCCTACAACCTGGGATCTAGAAGAAAAACTACATCAGAAATTTGGAAAAAAACGGATTTTAGATAACGGTTAATTTAAACGATCATTTTGTTTTTTTTAAATTTAGCTATATATGCCCCGACAGAAGAACCAAGATACTGTCTTTCTGCGTTTGCATAATTTGAAAAATGCCTATGGTTTACTGCAACAAATAGTTAAAAAATTGAACTTTCCGGGGTTTTAGGGGAATAGAGGGAGGGAGCTCTAGAAGTTTTACACCCTTAAAATCAGAAAATACGTAAAAATTTTGTTCTACGGAAATAAGTTTCTAGTAAAGATATATGTACGTTTAACGTAGAAGTTAAAGTTAGAAGTTTGTTGAACGTAGAAGTTTTGTAAATATGTCCACGGACGAACAGAGTGAAACTAATAAGCACTTTTTTTCAAAAATTTTTTGGAAAAATGTTAAAAAGTAGCATTATTCGATTTTTTTTTCTGTTTAATGCAAAATTTATATCTAATGGTTTTGATTTTTATTTTAATTTATAAAAAAAAATTTGTGCAAAACGTTTTATTTATATGTTGAAATCAAAAACAATTTCCTTAAATTTCAAATTTAATATAAAAAAAATTTTTACATATCCTTATCAAAATTTTCCCTTTTCTTTCTTGTTTTCTTTTTCATACAATTTCAATTTGGCTTAATACATGTTTATAAATTTTCTTCATTTTATTTTCCTCATGCTATATATTTTTTTCTATTTTTATATTTTTCTTTTCATTGACACCAAGAAACATTTGCAAAAAAAAAAGTTAATAATAAAGTTGGTTCAAACCAATGGTTTGTATTGTAGCACTTTTCCCTTCAACAAGTGAAAATTCTGCTTTTAAATACAGTCTGTGTATACCTATTACACTATTAAAATTATTTTCATTCATATATTTTAATAACTATATTTTTTAATGTCATGGAATTTACTGTTAGCTTTTTGTGTTCATAGAAATTTGAAAAAGCTTGCGGTTTCGGAAATATAAGGTATCAAAAATTCAAATTTCACAAATTTCAAGAGGCGATAACTTGAGAGGGGGTAGAGATAGAAAAAAATTTTTTCAAACAAAATGAACTATTTGTTAATGTCCAAAAGCTCTTAAAATTTCAAGCTTCTACAGGCTGGGGTCTAGAAGAAAAACGACATCAAAAATCTGGAAAAACAGACTTTAGATAACGGTAAATTTGAACGCCAATTTTGTTTTTCTAAAGTTTAACTATAGTATAGCGCGCTAGGGGAAGCAAGCCGCTGCCTTTTTGCGTTTGCAAAATTTGAAAAATGCTTATGGTTTTATTGCAACAAATAGTTAAAAAAGGCCATTTTTAGGTTTTAGGAGGGTATAACTTCTAGAGGGGGCAGATAGGTAAAAATTTTATTCTACTGAAACAAGTTTCTAGTAAAGATCTATCTACGTACAAAATTTCAGCTTTCTATCTTCAAGGGTGTAGAAGTTTTGTTTAAGATACTAACAAATAGTTTATTTCGTTCTTTTTCCAATTTATATATGTAAATACAATAAAGTTGGGTCAAACCAATGGTTTGTATTGTAGCACTTTTCCCTTCAACAAGTGAAAATACTGCTTTTAAAAACAGTCTATGTATATCCACCACACTATTAAAATTATTTTCATTTATAAACGAAACTATTTCTAGGATTGCATAAATTTAGGATGAACCATTTATGCAGTCTTTGAAATAAAGCAAAAATTAATATAAACAGGGGTTAACATAATGCTCGATTTTAAGGGCTAATTGTGTGAGTTAAGAAAAATAATTATATTTTTTAATGTCATGGAATTTACCGTTAACTTTTTGTGTTTATAGAAATTTGAAAAAACTTGCGGTTTCAGAAATATAAGGTGTCAAAAATTCAAATTTTACAAATTTCAAGAGGCCATAACTTGAGAGGGGGTGGAGATGGAAAAAAATTTTCTTCTAACGAAATGAACTACTTGTTAATGTCTAAAAGCTCCTAAAATTTCAAGCTTCTACAGGCTGGGGTCTAAAAGAAAAATGACATCAAAAATTTGGAAAAAAAGGACTTCAGATAACGGTAAATTTGAACGGCCATTTTGTTTTTCTAAAGTTTAACTATAGTATACCGCGATAGGGGAAGCAAGCCACTGCCTTTCTGCATTTGCGAAATTTCAAAAATGCTTATGGTTTCATTGCAACAAATAGTTAAAATAGGCCATTTTTAGTGTTTTGGGGGGGTATAACTTCTAGAAGGGGGGAGATAGGTGAAAATTTTGTTCTACGAAAATAAGTTTCTAGTGAAGATCTATGTACGTATTAAATTTCAGCTTTCTATCATTAAGAATGTAGAAGTTTTGTAAACAGACACACGGACGGACGGACGGACGGACGAACTAACGGAGAGAGTGAAACTAATAAGCACTTTTTTTCAAAAAATTTTTGGAAAAGTGCTAAAAATGAAGTTGGGTCAAACCCATGGTTTGTATTTTAGCACTTTTCTCTTCAACAAGTGAAAATACAGTTTTTAAATTCAATCTATGTTTATCTACCACTTTATTAAAAATATTTTCATTCATATACGAAACTATTTCTAGAATTGGATATATTTAGGATGAACGATTTATGCAGTCTTTGAAATAATTTTTAATGCTCGATTTTAAGGGTTAATTGCGTGAGTAATAGAAAAATAAGTAAGAGTTAATTGAGTGAGAGAAAAATAATTATATTTTTTAATTTAACGGAATTTCCCGTTAGCTTTTTAGCACTTTTCCAAAAATTTTTTGAAAAAAAGTGCTTATTAGTTTCACTCTGTCCGTCCGTCCGTCCGTCCGTCCGTCCGTGTGTCTGTTTACAAAACTTCTACATTCTTAATGATAGAAAGCTGAAATTTAATACGTACATATATCTTCACTAGAAACTTATTTTCGTAGAACAAAATTTTCACCTATCTCCCCCCCTCTAGAAGTTATACCCCCCCAAAACACTAAAAATGGCCTATTTCAACTATTTGTTGCAATGAAACCATAAGCATTTTTGAAATTTCGCAAACGCAGAAAGGCAGTGGCTTGCTTCTCCTATCGCGGTATACTATAGTTAAACTTTAGAAAAACAAAATGGCCGTTCAAATTTACCGTTATCTGAAGTCCTTTTTTTCCAAATTTTTGATGTCATTTTTCTTCTAGACCCCAGCCTGTAGAAGCTTGAAATTTTAGGAGCTTTTAGACATTAACAAGTAGTTCATTTCGTTAGAAGAAAATTTTTTTCCATCTCCACCCCCTCTCAAGTTATGGCCTCTTGAAATTTGTAAAATTTGCATTTTTGACACCTTATATTTCTGAAACCGCAAGTTTTTTCAAATTTCTATAAACACAAAAAGTTAACGGTAAATTCCATGACATTAAAAAATATAATTATTTTTCTTAACTCACACAATTAGCCCTTAAAATCGAGCATTATGTTAACCCCTGTTTATATTAATTTTTGCTTTATTTCAAAGACTGCATAAATGGTTCATCCTAAATTTATGCAATCCTAGAAATAGTTTCGTTTATAAATGAAAATAATTTTAATAGTGTGGTGGATATACATAGACTGTTTTTAAAAGCAGTATTTTCACTTGTTGAAGGGAAAAGTGCTACAATACAAACCATTGGTTTGACCCAACTTTATTGTATTTACATATATAAATTGGAAAAAGAACGAAATAAACTATTTGTTAGTATCTTAAACAAAACTTCTACACCCTTGAAGATAGAAAGCTGAAATTTTGTACGTAGATAGATCTTTACTAGAAACTTGTTTCAGTAGAATAAAATTTTTACCTATCTGCCCCCTCTAGAAGTTATACCCTCCTAAAACCTAAAAATGGCCTTTTTTAACTATTTGTTGCAATAAAACCATAAGCATTTTTCAAATTTTGCAAACGCAAAAAGGCAGCGGCTTGCTTCCCCTAGCGCGCTATACTATAGTTAAACTTTAGAAAAACAAAATTGGCGTTCAAATTTACCGTTATCTAAAGTCTGTTTTTCCAGATTTTTGATGTCGTTTTTCTTCTAGACCCCAGCCTGTAGAAGCTTGAAATTTTAAGAGCTTTTGGACATTAACAAATAGTTCATTTTGTTTGAAAAAATTTTTTTCTATCTCTACCCCCTCTCAAGTTATCGCCTCTTGAAATTTGTAAAATTTGAATTTTTGATACCTTATATTTCCGAAACCGCAAGCTTTTTCAAATTTCTATGAACACAAAAAGCTAACAGTAAATTCCATGACATTAAAAAATATAGTTATTAAAATATATGAATGAAAATAATTTTAATAGTGTAATAGGTATACACAGACTGTATTTAAAAGCAGAATTTTCACTTGTTGAAGGGAAAAGTGCTACAATACAAACCATTGGTTTGAACCAACTTTATTTTTTTCTACACTATTTTTGTTTTAAATTACCACTTAAATTTTAAATTATTTATTTCATCATTTTTTTCCATCATTTTTAGATTTTATTTGTATAATATATATGTATATATAATAATATAAATTACAGTCTAAAACTATAAACTATTTATTAAAAAAAATTACTTAAAATTATATCTAATTTCCATCTGGTTTTATTATTTTTTTTATTTTGTTATCTTAATTAATAAAGTTGAATTTAAATATATTATTAATAATTAGTTATGCTTATGATAGGTTGAAATAGTAATATATGTATATTTTCCTTTTGTTTCACCTTTTATTTTATTTTTAATAAAATTTAAATCAAAGTTTTTGATCATTTGATGAATTTTTTTCCTCGTTTTGTTTTTTTCTATATATAAATTCGCGTTGAGATTTCCAATTTAAATGAAGTGGTTCAAATTATTTTGTAAAATGTAAGATTTTTTATGAAAAATTCCTTTTGATCTTGAAACCCAGTTTCCCTTATGAAAGAAAATTTAGTTTTTTTCGAATAAAAAAAATGTTAACTGCCACGACCTAGCCCATAACAGGTTGTTACAACCTTTTAAATATATGCTTGCTGCATGTTTTGAAAATTAGTTTTTAAAATTAACATTTATGTTGAAACTCTGCTGTTGAAAGTAAATCTTATAAAAAAACTGCTTTATAAGAATAAACATTTTTAATTAGTAATATGGTTAAAATTTGAATTAGCTGTTATTAAATTTATAATATTTGAATATTGAAGGATTTGCAAAAATAAAATAATTGAATTATAAAATTTTTATTCTGTTGAAATTATTAATTTTATTGCCGTATACCATCGTCATATTGCGTTAGTTTATTTAACATATCAAAATGGCGAAACAATGTACCATTTACTAAAAAGTTTTTACTTGTAGAGAAAATTGGGTGAAATTTGCCACGAACATATTATACAAAGTTTGCTAATAATATGGTTGATGATACATTTGGAAAAATGGAGTTAATGAACGGATTTGTTCAACAATGATTTGTTTGTTCGGAAAACAACGAAAATATGCTTGACAGAAACAGTATGGACACTGGATGACCTAGCTACATGTGATTTGAGCAACAGTGTCTCGAACGTGGTTGAAAATTTTTAAAAAGTGCTAGCTTCTGTAATCATCGAAATTCGAAAATCCCTGCAATTTCAATCGCCATGTGAGATGCGAACAGTATTTTGAAAAACCAGTTAGTCGGTATAGAAGTCCTCAACCTGAATTTAAATAGAATAAGCTTGAAAATTCATTAGATGGGGTCAATCAGTCTACAATTAATCCTGAAAATACAGTCCTTGAAATAGTACAACTAATAACATTACAAAAGAAAACATTGCTCAGATTAAATCGCTGTCAAGTAAATGTAAACAAACGAGTAGCCCGTATTCACTGAAATTTAAATCTCCACTAGAAAAAATAGAGTTGACTGCGCCAACCCGTACAAATTTGTTATCCTACGAGCGAATAAATATGCCAAAGCTGACTATGGGACAGACTATGACTTTAAGTTGCCATATTAATTTATGCAAAATTTCAGTACTGTGTTTTTCAGATTTCCTAAGATGTGGCCACACTACTATTGAAGTTGTATGGCAGCTACCAGAAAAATCCAAGCAATTTCAACGAGTTCTATTTAACACATTGGCCCTACTTATAAATTTACTTGTGCGAAATTTCAATATCACAGCTTTAATAGTTTCTGACTTTAATAGTTTCTGAGATAATTTTTGAAGTTGTATGGCAGCTGCCATAAGGAGCCAAGTAATTTCAACAACTTCTCTCAAACGCATTGGCCCTATATATATCCATTTGTTTGAAATTTGAATACCAAAGCTTTCATAGTTTCTAAGATATAGTCAAATAAATTTTGAAGTTGTATGGCAGCTACCCGAACCAGTACACGATCATATCCAATTTATATAGGGTTCTGGCATTTACTATAGTAAACAATAAATATTAAAATCCGAATTAACAACGCAAAGAATATCTACAAACTACTATTAACTGCTGATTTGGAGTTGAACATGGATAGCAATTAAGAAAGTTTCTTTCGCCACCATCTCACAACTTTTCAAGCCCAAATAAAAAGAGACGCGAAAGCGTAATGGTAAAAATATTATTTAAAAATGGTAATGGTACTGTTTAAAAAGGTAAAAATATTCACAATATTGTTAAAATAATTTTAGTTGTTAAGTTTGTAAATTCACAATATTGTTTATAAATTAATACAGCACTTGGTTCTGTAACCTTAAGTATACTTCACATACAATACTTTCATTTTTTTGCAAAGTTTAGCTGTTATAAACGCATAATATAAATGTATAATATCAGTGATATGTCTGCGATTTTTGTGAGAATATTTTAAAAAAAAAAAAGTTAACAAAATAAGTTTCGAATAACAACAAATAATAATAAAGAGATAAAAAACTTAAAACAGGAATCATAGTATAATTTGCTTCTCGTTCTTTGAACAAATAAATCTCTGACCACATTTGATTTTATAAAAAAATAAATACAGAAATTTATAAATTTCTGTAGATTTTAACCTTACAGGCAAAAATTATAATAAAGATTAACTTTACAGTTAAAAATTCTAACAACGTTTAACAGCGTTGTTTTCTTACATACTAACAATTATAAAATAAATATGCAAAATAAACACATTTGCCTATTGCAATAATATGTGGATACGATAATGTTGGAAGATATTTTGGAAGTTATGATTCTCACTGTTCATAATTATACCCGTACGAACGTATGTTCGAAGGATATACTAAATTTGCCTTACCGTATGTAACGCTAAGAAATAACGGTCTTAGATATAGACTCAAGTGTATGTTTTTGATCAGCGTCGAATTCTGAGTTGCTTTAGCTTTATCTGTCCGTCCGTCCGTCCAAGCGATAACTCAAAAACTAATTTCGCTAAGTTCACCAAATTTTCACAAATGATTTATTGTAGTAAGTGCCAGAACTCTATATTTAAATTGGACATGATCGTTGTACCGGTTCGGGTAGCTGCCATACAACTTCAAAATTTGTTTGGCTATATCTCAGAAACTATAAAAGCTGTGGTATTGAAATTTCACACAAACGAATATATTAGTAGGGCCAATATGTCTAATAAAAGGAGTTGTTCTGATAAAAGTCGTTGAAATTACTTTGTTCCTTCAAAAGTTATTTGCCTATATCTCAGAAACTATAAAAGCTATGGCATTGAAATTTCACATAAGCAAATATATTAGTAGGGCCAATGTGTTTGATAAAAGTCGTTGAAGTTGCTCGTCTCCTTCTGGTAGCTGTCGTGTAATTTAAAAAGTTATTTGGCTATATTTCAGACACTATTAAAGCGGTGGTATTGAAATTTCACACAAGCAAATACATTAGTAGTGCCGATGTGCTTGATAAAATTCGTTAAAATTTCTTGGCTCTTTCTGGTAGTTGCCACACAACTTCAATAGCAGTTTGGCACACACATTATTTTGAAAAACACATTACTAAAATTTTGCATAAATTAATATGGGAATACGGCAACTTAAAGTCATAGTCTGTTTTATTCGCACATAGGATAACAAATTCGTACGGGTATCACAGAGTTGACAAGGTCAACTATATTTTTTTCTCGTTATTTTTAATTATTTTTAACTTCATAATTATTTTTGAAGTTATGAGTTATGGAAGTTTGTATATTTGGCGTTAAACTCTACCCGCTTAAATATGATTGTCCCAAATCATCAAAAATATGGAATGCCATTAAATTTTGTGGATTTTGGTGTCATAATCTTTGACAATTTCGGATTTAAATTCCAATTCTTGTTTGGGTAGAGTTAGTTGAATAACAATTTTGGAGCTTCGTGAAAATAAGGTCTTTATTAATAAAACTAAAACAATTGCGCCCATGGATGAGATAATAACTATGATTGCAATTCGATTGGTAGTGGATTCCATTTTTAAAATATTTAACGACTTTGTACTATTAATATGGATTTCATAACATCTCTAAAGATACGCCCGGCGCATTGGGCCACGAAATATCCGCAGCAAGGTATGCTTATGGTAAGAATTCACTAAAATCCAAATGGAAATACAGACGCGACGGACAGCCGCTCAGGCTCTCTGGTGATCCTGAGGGACGGCAGAAATTATATGAACTGCCTAGCACGAGGGAGTTATTCTAAAAGACTAGGAGAAGAAAACTCCGAAATAAAACAAACAAATGCAATGAACAAAACACAAGGATTGAATACCCCAGGTGGTAATCCAGTAATGCTGGAAATTCCACACTCGAATTCGAAGGCTGGTCTCATGGATTCTGGGGGAGACCACTTATTTCATAGTAGATCGGCGTTGATGGACCCATTTAGAAGGAGTTCGGGAGTCATGCGATCACCCCCTTTGGTGATTTCAGAAAAAGATGGCAGAGTTAACGATGATAACTCTGAGCAAAAGTCTAATAAGTTTGCGGAAGACAAAAAAATGAAAACCCAAGAGGGTAATATGAAAAGGCATCTTATACAGGAGAGTAAATTGGATACTCAGTACTCGAGAATAATCGAGTTAGAGAGTCTTTGTAAGATGCTACAAAACGCGATCTGCAAATTACAGGGAGAGAATGTAGTAGATTTAAAAAATCAAATAAAATCTGCATCAACAGAAAAGAAAAACAAAGATGCGGAAGTTATTGAATATGAAACCGACGAGGAAGAACTGGGTACCGAAACTGACTGGATCCTAAAACAGAATAATACAAAGAAGCGAAAAATGGAAAAGTCTTTTGAAATAAATTCAGAGAGGACATTTAAAAAAAATAATGAAACCAGCCCTAAAATGAAGGCTGAAAATCCAAAAAAGCACAAGCCTCCTCCGGTTATATTGAGCAACATTAAAAACTACTCCCACATAGTTAAGATATTAAAAGAAGAAAGAATAAACATTATGGTCAATATGATGAATATTGACCAATTAAAAATAAATTTGGAAAATGAAAATGAATACAGATTACTAACAAAAGCTATAAATAAGGTTAGACTGGAGTGGCACACGTATGAGAATAAATTGACGTGGCCAGTTAAAGTTATGGCTAGAAATCTTCATCCATCGTGTGAGCCAGAGGATATAAAAAAAAGAGCTTATTAGCAAACGCTTCCAATGTCTAGATGTTGTAAATAAAATCGAAAGGAAGAAGGAAAATGGAAAATATATTTCAGTAAAACTTCCGCTCTTTATCTTATCTTTTAACCATTCGGAAGAGATAACCAAGATCTATTAAATGGAATACTTACAGCACATGAAAGTAAAAATTGAAGCTCCACACACAAAAGTTTTGCCAAAGAGAGGCTAGATGTGGAAAATGTGCTGCTAATCGTATGACAGCAGAGTGCAACAAGAAGGATAATTTTCAGTCCAAACGTGCGAACTGCAATGAGGTACACCCTACTAGCTATTGAGGTTGTTTGGTTGCAAAAGAATTACAAAAAAGAAAATTAATTGAAAAAGAATAAAAACAAACAAAACCAAGTTAAATTTAATAAACAAAGAACTCCAAAAATAGCCAGAATGACGACACCTAGCAAGGTGTAAGAGGGAGTATCGTATTCACAAGCGTTTCAAAGCAAAACCCCGCAAAACAGAAAAATGAAGGAACCTAAAATCAAAACCACACAAATAAGAAGAACTGACGCAGACATTACGCAAATGATGCATAGTATGTTGATTAGAATTGACAAGGTCTCTAAAAGATTATTAAAAATTGAAAATTCATACATTGAGGTGTATACGGGGACGCCAAAGAAATTTAGAAAAGATGTACGTAAATGAGGTACGTATAGTAACTTGAAATGATAATGGTATTCTTAATAAGAAACAAGAATTGGAGATTTTTCTCAAAACGAGAAATATAGATATCTGTTTGCCGTCGGAGGTTCATGTTATGCGGGCCTTAAAATAAAAGGCTATGATTACTATAAGGCGAAACATTCCAGCAATCAGCCAAGAAAAATTAGTGCAACACTAATAAAAGAAAGTATAGGAGATAATAAAGAAATCAAGATAGAAACAGCTGAAATTCAGCTTATTTCGATAAAAACTAAACCGACTTTAGTGGTGGTGCTGTATACTGTAAATATACCAAAGTGCAGTATTAAGAAAACTACGTTTAAAGATCTCCTATATAAACATGGACACAGATATCTAATAGGAGGTGACTATAATGCCAAACATACAGATTGGGGTTCTAGAATTACCTCAACTAGAGGAAGAGAGCTAAGAAATGCTATTCAAGAACTAGATTGCTGCTATCACTCCACTGGCACTCCTACTTATTGGCCTATTGATACTAACAAGATTCCTGATGCAATTGACTTTTTTATAACCAAAAAAATATCAGAAAACTTTTTAAGCCTTGAATAAAGTTATGATTCAAATTCGGGTGACTCTGCTGTCATATTATTTTAATATACAAACATTATTTAGGCCAAGTTTGACGAATAGCACTATAGATAGCACTACGAGCTTTAAATACGAAATAATAAACAATATTGACGTAAATATTGATATACAATCAAGAGAACAATTAGATGTGGAGTTAGAAGGATTTATTAAAATCATACAAAAATCTGCATGGAACAATACAAAAATGTCAAAGTACAAACCTGGAAGTATGGTAGGTGAAAGTAGGTAGTAGTATATTTAGTAGGTGAAAAGAGAAGGGCCAGATGTAGATAGCAACGTTCGCGCCACCCTGATGACAAAACTGTTTTAAACAGACTTCCCCAGGTGCTTAAAAGAAAAATCCAACATACGAAATCGGCAACATACGAAAATTATATAAAGATCTTGTCAGCTACAAAGGAAACAAGTTATTCCTTATGGAAGGCTGCAAAGACAAGGAGAAGGAAGCAAAAACGAGACGAATTAATCACGAGACGAATTAATCAAATGGCAGTGGGACGAGGAGTAATATAGAGAAGGCTGGATTGTTTGCTGATAACTTGAAAAGCATATTTACGCCAAACGGAATAACTTCAGATGTAAGTTTGGTAGAATCTATCGCAAATGAAGCAGACAGCATAGCTCCAATTACTCAATCAGAAATTGCGGAAGGGATAAGATACCTGAAGTTGAAAAAACCGCCAGGTTTCGATCTTATTACTGCGTGAGTACCGAGAGAGCAACCAGACGAGGCATTGAAACATCTGACGAAAATCATGAATGCAGCTACGGATTTGGGGTATGTTCCTTGTGCTTGGAAAGTCGCGGAGGTAATTATGGTGCCCAAACCCGGGGAATTCTTGAGGGAAACAAAGTCTTACAGGCCCATTTCACTGTTACTAATGTTGTTTAAGCTTTTTGAAAAACTGTTATTAAGGAGATTGAAGCGAATAACAGAAAATAGGGGAAGAAAATCAGCTTTGATAAAGTGCGTATGTAGCGCACGAAATATATTAGCAAAAAGTAAAAAAAAGTATTTTATTCCGAATAAAAGAAAGTTTTCTTTTCATACCAATAAAAAAAAATCTGATGTGGTCAGCACATAACCGACCGCATTGTGTATTGTCTAGTTAAATGAAAGTGTTACAGAATATTATAAAAATGTCTGTTAAATACTTCTTTTCAATTTTTAGGACTTTAGTAAGCTTATAGTTAATATACCTAGAAAAATGTAAATTTGGCTCTTAGTAAAATTTCGCTTTGTGCTACCCGAATTCCCTGAAATGCTCGCCAGTAAGTTTCGGTAACAACCAGAACTCAAATATCAAATTTCAAGAAATTCCATCAATTCGTTCCGTAGATATGGTGAAAAATGTAAAATCGGCCCGCAAAACATACACAAAAGTGTCCGATGCCTGATCTTTCCAAAAAATTTACATGTTCATTGTTTTAATACGAGAAATTCAAATATTAAATTTCAATGAAGTTGGTTGATTATTTTTCTTTATATACACAAAAATGTATATTTGGCCCGTAGTAAACGTCCAGTTGCCGATGCCTGATTTGCCCCAAAAGCTAGGAATTTCCACGGACGGTCGAGCAAAGCTCATATATGAAATTTCAAGTAAATCGGTTCAATATTTTCTTCAAAATGGTGAAAAATGTAAAATCGGCCCGCAAATCAGTTTCCGAGCCCTGATCTTTCCAAAGAATTTATAAGTTCATTGTTTTAATAAGAGGAATTCATATATTAAATTTCAATGAAATCGGTTGATTATTTCTCTTTATATACACAAAAATGTATATTTGGTCCGTAGTAAACGTCTAGTTGCCGATGCGTGATTTCTTCCAAAACATAGAAATTTTCGCGAACGGTCGAGCTGAGCTTATATATAAAATTTCAAGTAAATCGGTTGAATATTTTCTTTAAAATGTTCAAAAATGTAAAACAGGCCCGCTAAAAAGTGCAGTTCCCGAGGCCTGATATATACCAAAAGTTGATCGATCCGTGCCATGGTAGAAATAAACTTACATATAAAATTTCATCAAAATCGGTTCAGCCGATCTTGAGATACACGCGTGCACACACAGACCGACAGACCGACAGGTTGCTAAAAATAGTCTACTTACACTTCCCTACTATGGAGAATTGCATTCCCACCGGAAACTCGATATGCAAAATTTGTTGCCATCATATAACCTACCGACCGTATTGTATATACACAATATGATTTATTATTAGTTATATGATGGTGGTAAAAATGAATTATATTTCGGAAAAATTATCAACTATTGGAAAAAAGGAAAGAAAAATTTTTTTTGAAGAAAATAGGGGCCTAATACCGAACCATTAAAGGCTTTATACTTAAGTTAGGACAAATGTAGAAATTTTGAAGTCTTACTTAGCTGATAGATTATTTACAATTAAACAAGATGCTGAATACTCCACGCTAAGAGATATAAAGGCAGATGTGCCTCAAGGCAATATATTGGACCTAACGTTGTACCTGCTTTGCACGAGTGATTTGCCACAAATAGAAAATGCTACGATAGCCACTTTTGCTGACGATACTGCAATATTGGCAGTAGGAGCGAACACTGACGATTCGACAAAAAAATTACAGGAGGCAATTAACAAAATAAGCCTGTGGACTAGACATTGGAAAGTGAAGTTAAATGAAGCAAAATCGGTTCACATAAACTTCACCAATCGGAAAATAGTGAATCCACCACAAATTAACGTAAATGGAACGAACGTAGCGAACCATAATTCAGCCAAATACCTAGGGATGACGTTAGATGTCAAGCTAAGGTGGAAAGAGCATGTAAAGAAGAAACACATAGAATTAGAATATAAATATAGAGAAAATTTTTGGCTCCTAGGTCGTAAGTCCAATTTGGCAATTGATAATAAGGTCTTAATTTATAACCAAATCATTAAACCAATATGGCGATATGGCATTCAGCTGTGCGGTTGTGCCAAGAAGACTCACATTAACAGAATTCAAACCTTCTAGAATAAAGTTCTACGGGGCATAAAAAATTCGCGATGGTATATACGTAACAGTGATATCCACAGGGACTTAGGAATGCCTTTGGTTGTGGATGAAATTAGGAGTTGTGCTACAAAGCATAGGGCTCGTCTAGAACAGCATGTAAATATGGAAGCAGCTCGACAATGGCGTTATGACAGAAAGACTTAAACGAACAAGATCATTCGATTTAACACGAAATACCAATTTCGTTATGGAAGGTATTAAATTCCTGCACGGAAAAAACAAGTTAGCGCGGAGTTTAGGTGATTTTTTAGAGTAGGAGTCACGCTCCCCCACTGTCGGAGGAAAAAGGCAGATAGAGCCGTCCTTCTTCGTCTTTCGAGATTTTTTCACCTAGTAGAAAAAAAAAGAAAAAAAAAATCTCTAAAGACAAAATGCTTAATTGTTTTCCTTTTGGTAGGGGATAGAAAATTGCTGAAATGACATGAAAATAAGGAGTTTCACGTGAAGTGAATAATTTGTCCTTTATTGCTATTTAATCTGTATTATGGAATTTTAATAGAAAAGTTCTATTTATTTTTTGAGGATTAGAATTTATGAAAATATTTCCTTCAAAGCTATTAGGTAATATGATCGCAGGTGCCATTTCGTCTCTTGTTTTAATATGTAGGTTGTTACTGATGTTGCAAGCAGCTAATAAGCTTGCTAAAAGATTTGTTGCACATGTATCATTCATAAAATTTATATTTCTTTCGTTATAAATAAAAAAAATTAATTTTCATTACTTTTGCAATTTTCTTTTAAGGCAAATATTTTATTTTTATTCTTTATGACATTATTATATTGGAGGTCTATTGTTACATTTCCTTTTTTAGGAGTTTTAATAAAATCTTATCATAATTATCTTCTTCAGTTATTGGAATATTTATAATATAAAGGATAGTTCAGGTATTGGTTATTATTTTGATTTCAGAAAAGTTTAAAGAAAGCTACTTCTATTGTCGAATATGGTAACTTTTCCTGTTTTAACGTCTTAATAATATGGTTAATTTCATTTCTAAATAAAATTAAAGAGTTAAGTAGTCCTAATTTTGCTCAATGTATGGCATAATTTATATTGCGAAGGTCTTCCTTCAAGATTTTAAGTTTCCATGCAATACTGGAAACGATTTCGTTGTTAATATTGGTATTTTGGTTTAACCTTTGTGGGATGTTATTGTTTATTTAAGGCAAGTTTTTTAATCTTTCGGTTGTTATGTTACTTGTGATCACTTGTTTATCGTTATTCTCTACCATGTTGTTAGTTGCCCGGTTAATGGTAATCCAGTCCTCGTGATCTGGACTCCCAGCGATCCATTTCCAAGCACTGCTTAGGAAATCAAGGAGTTTTTTATTTTGTCGTGGTTTAAGATTTTCTATATAATTGTCAATTTGATTGAGTTCATAAGTAATGTAAGGATCCAGATATTGTCGGTTGTCAACATCTGTATCGTAAGTAAGTTTTATTTCGTCTAATACGATTTTGTAATCGTAACTCCCTGTCTGTATTTTTACTTGTCCAGTGATGATAGAAACTACTAGGGAATTTGTGAAGTCCATATTTGAATTTCTCCGTTTCGAATATTATTTTTGTGAATCCTTTTTCTGGATTCCGTAAGTACTATTGTGCTCTTATTCTCTTTCACAACTTCTTTATTGTATCTAGCAGATAGTTTGGTGCATATTCTTTTATTTTGTTTTACATAGATTATTTGTCCGGGTATATATATCGGGGTTAATAATGGGAGTCTCCCGAAAAATAGCTCTTTCGAGTAACTCTTCAAAATTGCGTGAAATATTTTCAGCCTTCAAACACCTCATTAACTCGGTTAAAGTAAAGTGGAAACGTTCTACTTGTTCATTTACCTCGCTTTTATGTGGCGGTGTTGTAAATATATTAATTTTTAATTCGTCGGTCATCACAGATGTTATAGAAGCCCAGTTAAGAGATCTTTCATTATCTGTCACAACATTTTCTGGAATGCCAAAAAAGTATAACATGTAACCCGTAACAAAGGTCTTCAAATATCTTCGTACTTCGTCAGTTTGTCTAAAGCTGTCAAGGCAAGTTTTTCTTCAGTCGTGTACATATCTATGTGTACAGGTATAGGAGTGGGATGAATTATCAGTTTATTGGGATGTCGTTCGTATTTATTCTGTTTACAAATTTTGCATTGTTTCGTTAGTCTTTGATTTTTTTTTTGTCATTTGTGGAAAATAAGCTTTTTCGAGAATTTGGAGTTTTTTTTAGCGTTGCGATGAACTCTGCGATGTGTACATTATATAAATTCTTCTTGTCGCGTTTCGTTTTTTATGCCATCTAAAAGTTTTCGGGTAAATACAATTTTGTAATTGGAAAAGTGTACGGGACATATTTTCTGAATTTGACCCATTATACTTTCTTCAGTAAATATCCCGTTTATTTTGTTAGGGTCAAGGTATCTTTTTAGGATATTTATAATGTCTGAATTAGAATATTGCGGTTGAATTAAAATGTGTCTGTGGAAATTAAAAAAGGGATTTTGTAATTTGTAAATAATTTCGTTTCCAATCCTTAGAAATATTTGGTTTCTAAAAGCATTTATTGGACTTTCTACTAGAGGGATTAAATTATTGTCCTGAACTTTCGTCACTATGTTGAGTGGATGTTAGTGAGTTTAGTTCCGTCCAAATAGGTAACCTTGAAAGCGAATCAGTAACAACATTGGATTTACCGGCCTTGTATTAAAACTCGTAATTATACTCTTCGAGAGTAGTCTTCCAACGTTTCATTTTGCTATTTGTATTTTTACTACTGAGCGCGTGCGTCAAGGCCTGATGGTCCATATAAATTTTCTCGTCGCATGAGCCGAATTAATAATTCCTTAACGAATTAAGAGCCCACATAATGGCTAACAGTTCCTTCTCGTTCACCGAGTTTTCTTCGATCTTACTTACGATCTTACATCGGTCACTAATTCGAATGGTATTTCAAAGTTTGAGTGTATTAACATGACATCTTTTGATATCAACGTATTTTTTAGTTTTTCTAATGCCTGAAGCGAATTTGGATCTAGTTGAATTTGTTTATTGTTTGAAGCGTTTTCGTTCCATCCACGTAAAAGGTTTCGTTATTTTAGCGTAATCCACTATGAAGCATCTATAGTATCTTGACATACTTAAAAAAGATCTCAGGTCTTTGAGATTTTTAGTCGGAGGTAAGTTGACAATTGCTTCAATTTTTTTAGGGTTTCAACCCCTTAGTTCTAACTATGAACTCTAGAAATTCTACTTCTGACCGTAAAAATTCGCATTTGTCTAATTGTACTTTCATGTTTGCTGCCTCTAAGCTCTTTAAGACAAGTCGTAAATTATTTAGATGTTCGTCTAGGTCTCTCTCAAGTATGATGATATCGTCTATATAGACGTAGCATCGCTTTCCAATGTGTTTTCACAGAATATCGTCGAGATCCCTCTGGAAAATTGATAGGGCGTTCTTGAGCCCAAAAGATAGGCGAACGAATTCAAATTTGCCATTGTTTATAAAAAATTTAGTCTTTTCGATATCTGAAGCTTTGAGAGGATTTACCGAAATCCACCCTTTAGGTAAATAGTTGTGAATTATTTATTTTTCCCGAGATTCGAAAGGGCTTCGATAATTTCCGGGATCAGATATTTGTTTGGTATGGTGATGGAATTTAGTTTTGGATAATCTATGACCATTCTGAACTTTTTCGGTTCGTAAATTGTTAATATCCTATCAACTCTCTTTTTCCAACTTGGAAAGCATATTCTTAGCTGATGGATTATTTAGAATTAAACAAGATGCTGAATAGTCCACGCTAAGAGAACTAAAGGCAGGTGTGCCTCAAGGCAGTATATTGGGACCGACGTTGTACCTGCTTTACACGAGTTATTTGCCACAAAGAGAAAATGGAAGTCAAGCTAAGGTGGAAAGAGTATGCTCTTTCCACACATAGAACTAGAAGAAACACATAGAATTAGAAAATAAATATAGAGCAAATTATTGGCTCCTAGGTCGTAAGTCCAATTTGGCAATTGATAAAAAGATATTAATTTATAACCAAATCATTAAACCAATATGGCGATATGGCATTCAACTGTGGGGTTGTTGCAAGAAGACTCACATTAACAAAATTCAAACCTTCTAGAATAAAGTTCTAGAAGGTTTACGTAACAGTGATGTCCACAGGAACTTAGGAATTCCTTTAGTTGTGGATGAAATTAGGAGTTGTGCTACAAAGCATAGGGCTCGTCTAGAACAGCACGTAAATATGGAAGCAGCTCGACAATGGCGTTATGACAGAAAGCCTTAAACGAACAAGACCATTCGATTTAACACGAAATCCAATTTCCTTATGGAAGGTATTTAATTTCTGCACGGAAAAATCAAGTTAGCGCGAGGTAATAATTGGTCTTTAGGACCAGTTTTATCTGTTCAGAATGTAGGTGATTTTTTAGGGTAGGAATCACGCTCCCCCACTGTCGGAGGAAAAAGGCAGAGCCGTCCTTCTTCGTCTTTCGAGATTTTTTCACCTAGTAGAACAAAAAAAAAACTCTCTTTTGCCAGGAGCTGAATTCACCAGGGTTACCCGAAAATTCCCTCAGTGTTATAACTGTATCCGGAATAGAATCTTAGTACTTTGTGCGAAAATTAGTACTTTGTGCTTTTATGAAATTATTGGTTGGCCACCGTCATCACAGAGGTTAGGTGTAGGATTTATTATTTCTCCTATTATTTGTCGGCAGTCTTGTGATTTGAAATAGTATGCGATTAAGTTCGTAATTTTGTTCTGCCAGGTTCTTTGTGTTTCCAGCGTTTGCGTCAAGGACAGCTGACTGAATTATATTGTCTGACATTTTGTTTTAAAAATAAAATATTTTTTTATAGAAAAAAAGCTTGGTAATGCAAAGGAAAATTAAAAAATTTTCTTAATTTTCGTTTTATTAAGGTATTATGTAAATATTTTGCTTAAAAGGATAACTAATTTCAACTATTCTTTATTTACAAGATTTGTAGTTTGCTTATAAAAATTTGTAGAAGGATAACACTTTTTTTATATGTAAAATTTATATAAAAATTTATTTTGTTTTTTTAAAAAATTTATTTAAAAAAAATGTTTATTTAATGAATTTATTTTAAAAATTTTATATAATGAAAAAGATTTTATTTAATCGTACCTATAGTAATTTTTCATTTATTTTTGTTTTTGATTTTTGGTTGGTTTGAAGATTTGTTTTGAAACACTTTATTTTAAGATTCTAATTTTTAAAATTATTGTTGAAAATTAAATTTTAATTTTTTTGGAAATTAAAAAATTTTTTGAAAATTATTTACTTAATTTTTATCAACTTAATTTCATTTCTTTATTATGTTTTGTTCTCTATTTTTACCGACCGTATTGTGTATACAATAGGTAGTTTATGTGATGGCAACAAATTTTGCATATCGAGTTTTCGGTGGGAATGCACTTCTCCATAGTAGGGAAGTGTAAGTAAACAATTTTTAGCAACTTGTCGGTCCGTCGGTCTTTCGATCTGTCGGTCTGTCGGTCTGTCTGTCTGTCGGTCTGTCGGTCTGTCGGTCTGTGTGTGCATGCGTGTATCTCAAGTTCGGCTGAAGCGATTTTGATGAAATCTTATATGTAAGTTTATTTCGACCATGACACGGATTGATCAGCTTTTGGGATATATCAGGCCTCGGGAACTACACTTTTTAGCGGGCATGTTTTACATTTTTGACCTTTTTAAAGAAAATATTCAACCGATTTACTTCAAATTTCATATACAGGCTCCGCTCGACTGTATGCGAAACCTCCTAACTTTTGGAAGAAATGAGGCGTCAGCAACTGGACGTTTACTACGGGCCAAATATACATTTTTGCGTATATATAGAGAGAAATAACCAACCGATTTCATTGAAATTTGATATTTAAATTCTTCGTACAAAAACAATTAACATATAAATATTTTGGAAAGATCAGGGCTTGAAAACTGATCTGCGGGCCGATTTTACATTTTTCACCATATCTACGGAGCGAATTGATGGAATTTCTTGTAATTTGATATTTGAGATCTAGTTGTTACCAAAACTAACTGGCAAGTATTTCATTTTTGATCAGCGTCAAATTCTGAGTTGATTTAGTATTGTTTGTCCGTCCAACGATAACTCAAAAATTAATTTAGCTAAGTTCACCAAATTTTCACAAATGATTTACTGTAGCAAGTGCCAGAACCCTACAACTTCAAAATTTGTTTTACTATATCTGAGAAGCTATAAAAGCTATAGTATTGAACTTTCACAGAAACGAATATATTAATAGAACCAATGTGTCTGATAAAAGTCGTTGAAATTACTTTGTTCCTTCTGGTACCTGCCATGCAACTTCAAAAGTTATTTGGCTATATCTCAGAAACTAAGAAAGCTATGGCGTTGAAATTTCACACAAACAAATATAATAGTAGAACCAATGTGTTTGATAAAAGCCGTTGAAATTACTCGGCTCCTTCTGGTACCTGTCGTACAACTTAAAAAGTTATTTGGCTATATCTCAGAGACTATAAAAGCGGTGGTATTGAAATTTCACCTAAGCAAATACATTAGTAGGGCCGATGTGCTTGATAAAATTCGTTAAAATCTCTTGGCTCTTTCTGGTAGCTGCCATACAACTTCAATAGCAGTTTGGCACACACAGTATTTTGAAAAACACAGTACTAAAATTTTGCATAAATTAATATCGTAATACGGCAACTTAAAGTCGTAGTCTGTTCCATAGTCAGTTATGGCATATTTATTCGCACATAGGATAACAAATTCGTACGGGTATCACAGAGTTGACAAGGTCAATTCTATTTTTTTCTCGTATAAAAAAAATTTTATTATATTTTTGATGTAATTTTATGACAATTTTATTTTAATTTTTAAAATTTATTTATAGTTTCTGTTTTCAGAAACTTAAAGAGTTTTTGCACTTTCCAACACTTGAGCCCTTGCAGTTTGGCGCTAATTAAAGTTATTTCATTAAAATTTTATTTATTAAATTACATCTACACATACACTTAAAAATTATAAATGAAATTTTGGAAAAAAAATGTTAATACAGTTGTGAATAATAGTATGATTCTTTAAAAATCAAATTTCTTTTTGGTTTCAATCATACGAAATATAAATAAAATTTAAAAACTTAAATAAAATTTTTTCAGTTTTTTCCACTTTTTTACAAAACATTCAAATTTTAGTTATATAATAGTACTTCTCAGTTTGACACCTAAATACGGGTAATTAGAAAGGCCAAATAGAGCTGAATACATTTCACCAAAAAAGAGCTGAACAACTTAGTATTCGGAAGAAAGGAGCACTACATAAAATTATAAGAAGATTTTCCAAAACATTTTATCAGGAAAATTCCAACGAAAGTCCTTTGCGAATAATATTAAACATTCAACTCGTGCAATAAATAACCTACTAATCTTTGTAAGATCCAAAATACGGACTTAAGCATCAATGACGGGCAACATGAATTTGTACGTATGCCATTCGGGCTGAAAAGAGCCCCGGCAACTTCACAAGGATTGATAAATTATATTTTGAAGGACTGCATTAACAAAATCTGTTTCTCATATATGGACGATATTATAATTTTTTCTTCCTCTCTTGATGAACATATAGATTCTTTGACTAAAATTTTCAAAAGACTGAAAGAAACAAATTTAGTGGTACAGCTGGACAAGTTTGAATTCTTTAAAAGAGACACAGAGCTCTTACTAATATGTCGTAGGAGCTTAATTCAAAGTTAATTTGAAGGAATATAACCGAACCCAAAAAATAAGTGTTTTGAAACACTTTATTTTAAGATTCTAATTTTTAAAATTATTGTTGAAAATTAAATTTTAATTTTTTTGGAAATTAAAAAATTTTTTGAAAATTATTTACTTAATTTTTATCAACTTAATTTCATTTCTTTATTATGTTTTGTTCTCTATTTTTACCGACCGTATTGTGTATACAATAGGTAGTTTATGTGATGGCAACAAATTTTGCATATCGAGTTTTCGGTGGGAATGCACTTCTCCATAGTAGGGAAGTGTAAGTAAACAATTTTTAGCAACTTGTCGGTCCGTCGGTCTTTCGATCTGTCGGTCTGTCGGTCTGTCTGTCTGTCGGTCTGTCGGTCTGTCGGTCTGTGTGTGCATGCGTGTATCTCAAGTTCGGCTGAAGCGATTTTGATGAAATCTTATATGTAAGTTTATTTCGACCATGACACGGATTGATCAGCTTTTGGGATATATCAGGCCTCGGGAACTACACTTTTTAGCGGGCATGTTTTACATTTTTGACCTTTTTAAAGAAAATATTCAACCGATTTACTTCAAATTTCATATACAGGCTCCGCTCGACTGTATGCGAAACCTCCTAACTTTTGGAAGAAATGAGGCGTCAGCAACTGGACGTTTACTACGGGCCAAATATACATTTTTGCGTATATATAGAGAGAAATAACCAACCGATTTCATTGAAATTTGATATTTAAATTCTTCGTACAAAAACAATTAACATATAAATATTTTGGAAAGATCAGGGCTTGAAAACTGATCTGCGGGCCGATTTTACATTTTTCACCATATCTACGGAGCGAATTGATGGAATTTCTTGTAATTTGATATTTGAGATCTAGTTGTTACCAAAACTAACTGGCAAGTATTTCATTTTTGATCAGCGTCAAATTCTGAGTTGATTTAGTATTGTTTGTCCGTCCAACGATAACTCAAAAATTAATTTAGCTAAGTTCACCAAATTTTCACAAATGATTTACTGTAGCAAGTGCCAGAACCCTACAACTTCAAAATTTGTTTTACTATATCTGAGAAGCTATAAAAGCTATAGTATTGAACTTTCACAGAAACGAATATATTAATAGAACCAATGTGTCTGATAAAAGTCGTTGAAATTACTTTGTTCCTTCTGGTACCTGCCATGCAACTTCAAAAGTTATTTGGCTATATCTCAGAAACTAAGAAAGCTATGGCGTTGAAATTTCACACAAACAAATATAATAGTAGAACCAATGTGTTTGATAAAAGCCGTTGAAATTACTGGGCTCCTTCTGGTACCTGTCGTACAACTTAAAAAGTTATTTGGCTATATCTCAGAGACTATAAAAGCGGTGGTATTGAAATTTCACCTAAGCAAATACATTAGTAGGGCCGATGTGCTTGATAAAATTCGTTAAAATCTCTTGGCTCTTTCTGGTAGCTGCCATACAACTTCAATAGCAGTTTGGCACACACAGTATTTTGAAAAACACAGTACTAAAATTTTGCATAAATTAATATCGTAATACGGCAACTTAAAGTCGTAGTCTGTTCCATAGTCAGTTATGGCATATTTATTCGCACATAGGATAACAAATTCGTACGGGTATCACAGAGTTGACAAGGTCAATTCTATTTTTTTCTCGTATAAAAAAAATTTTATTATATTTTTGATGTAATTTTATGACAATTTTATTTTAATTTTTAAAATTCATTTATAGTTTCTGTTTTCAGAAACTTAAAGAGTTTTTGCACTTTCCAACACTTGAGCCCTTGCAGTTTGGCGCTAATTAAAGTTATTTCATTAAAATTTTATTTATTAAATTACATCTACACATACACTTAAAAATTATAAATGAAATTTTGGAAAAAAAATGTTAATACAGTTGTGAATAATAGTATAATTCTTTAAAAATCAAATTTCTTTTTGGTTTCAATCATACGAAATATAAATAAAATTTAAAAACTTAAATAAAATTTTTTCAGTTTTTTCCACTTTTTTACAAAACATTCAAATTTTAGTTATATAATAGTACTTCTCAGTTTGACACCTAAATACGGGTAATTAGAAAGGCCAAATAGAGCTGAATACATTTCACCAAAAAAGAGCTGAACAACTTAGTATTCGGAAGAAAGGAGCACTACATAAAATTATAAGAAGATTTTCCAAAACATTTTATCAGGAAAATTCCAACGAAAGTCCTTTGCGAATAATATTAAACATTCAACTCGTGCAATAAATAACCTACTAATCTTTGTAAGATCCAAAATACGGACTTAAGCATCAATGACGGGCAACATGAATTTGTACGTATGCCATTCGGGCTGAAAAGAGCCCCGGCAACTTCACAAGGATTGATAAATTATATTTTGAACCACTGCATTAACAAAATCTGTTTCTCATATATGGACGATATTATAATTTTTTCTTCCTCTCTTGATGAACATATAGATTCTTTGACTAAAATTTTCAAAAGACTGAAAGAAACAAATTTAGTGGTACAGCTGGACAAGTTTGAATTCTTTAAAAGAGACACAGAGCTCTTACTAATATGTCGTAGGAGCTTAATTCAAAGTTAATTTGAAGGAATATAACCGAACCCAAAAAATACAGTGCGTTGAGGAATTTCCAATACCAAGCAGTCCGAAACAAATAAAGTATTTTCTTGAATTGACGTGCTTTTATAGAACATTTGTAATGGATTATTCCAAAATACCTTTGCCATTGCAAAATATCTTTATAAATATTTATTTAAGTCTAGTTTTGAATTGGTAAAGGAATTGTTAACGCATGATCGATTATGGCATACCCAAATTTTGACAAAATATTTACTGTAACTAAGGATTCGAGTCAGTATGCTTCTCACAAGAGGGCTGAATAAACACAAACAGTATTACAGAATATTTTCGCCAGCTCGAAACTAGCGTTTAAAACTATCGGAATTCGACTATGAAATTAAGTAAAAAAGGTGTAAAGAACAGAAACGCTGACGCACTATCACGTATAGAAATAAATTTAACCGAAGATATTAACGAGACCGATTTCCTACAAGTAAATCTGCATTAAATGTATTTAAGAGGCAAATAATCATAAAAAAGACAATACAGGACCTCTTAAGGTAAAAAATTTGGAAATTTTTAATAAGTCTAGGCAAATTTCAAGTACATTTTTTTTCAAACCAAAATTACTAAACGTAATAAAATCCTACAAGACGTTACCGTTGAAAAAAACCTAGTCAAGTTGATGGAAGAGGAACATCTCAGAAACAACTTTAGAGGAATTATGGAAGTTTTCAAGGAGATGCAAATAAATTATTATTATCCAAAACTTTATGATAGGTTATCTTATTTCATAAATAACTGTGAAATCTGTAGCGTTGAGAAATATAACAGAAGCCCTCCGAAAGTCAATTTCCAGAAAAACCTTCAGGTGCGAAGGAAATAGTTCGCATTGACGTTTTTTACAGTTGAGACCAAACGATATTTGCGAAACAAAATTTTCGTTGATAACGAGTTGGGACTGAAAGCGCTCCCATGTAGTAAATTTTTACATCAACAAACAGAAATCTATTACATAAGTAATTACAACTCCACGCCGAACTCCGACTTCGAGAAACTGCACCACACTTTGTTATAGATATAAGGTTACTGAGACACGAAGAAAAAGTCGACACTAATACAGTAGAAGAAAAATTATTGAGAGCTATGAATGCCTATAACGCCAGTTCATTCGATCACAAGTGTCGAACCAACCAGAAAGGTAATAGAATTAGGAACTGACGCAATAATTCTTAATGATACAAGGAGAGGTAAGAACCACTCAAAATTTGGGTCGAAATCGAAAGAATGGTGACCACCATATAGACAAAAATTCAGGCATGAAGTACACATTAAGAAGAAAAAGGAATTTCAAAATATTAATTCACCTATCATTAAAGCAAAACGAAAAAAGTGAAGAACAAAACGCAAAAGTGAATCTATTTCTCTTTCAGTGGAAGATACTCCACGCAACAAAAATACTGCTTCTACTTCTACAACTGTCTCAAGTAGATTGCCAGCTCGATATCGAAAACATTAGGGACATAAGAATTTTTTTATTAAAAATTATAAAAAAGTCATACATACTATCAATATTATTACAAGAACTTAATCTACAAAAGTGTCCTCTAAATGAAAGACCAAACAAACCTAATGTACAACACACTTTTATACAACTATAATTCACTAGAACAAAAAATGTACAATATAAGATCGCACCAAAAACAAAAACGTTATCTTATTGAGAACTTAAGAACGGGACTTAAATATAAAACCGGCACCATGGACTGCAATGACGATATAAAAATCAAATCTAAATTACAAGCCCTAACCAAAACAGATGCCGGCCTAATAACAGAAAATGACAAACAAATTATGATAAAGCACGAAATTTCTAACAAAATTAAAAATACCAATAATATTGTTTATGTATATATTGCTCCATATTTAAATAATTTCAATAAAAATTAGCAAAATAAACTTTTACAAATAGAAGACGATATCAAGCATATACAAAGAATTTACCAAATTAACCATGGCATAAACCTGCTAAGGAAACAAATTAAAAAATAGGCGACATTGCACTCACAAGTAAATTGGGTATTCTAACAAGATATATATCATCAAAAAAGGAAAAGGAACTAGTTCCTGATTTTAAAAGCTTCGAAGATATAAAAATGGCAGTAGCCTATTACATAGGCCAATTTAATATAATGAAAAATTGTATCCAAGAATCCGAACTGAACCAATCCCAAATAAGCAAAAAAAGCTTTCTTAATAAAATGAAAAAATAATTTATATAATCACAATGTTCAAGATAAATTCAAAAAGAATATTTTAGAAAATGAAAGATGATTGCATAGCTAAAATTATAAGACAGAAGAGGCACACTGTACAGTGCAAACTTTCGTAAGAACTGAAATAACAGAAATGATGACGATTATAATTATTACCAAAAATACCAATAAATCAAAGGTATCCCAAATTTTCAATAATTTAAATTTTAGCGTAATAGTAAACTATCAAATAAAGTACAAAAATTGCAAAATTAGCCGGAACAGATTATGATACGAAAACATATTCACAGAAATTGACCTACCCTGCTACACATTTTGTTGTATAAAACAATACTATAGATCATACAAGCTTTCACACTCTACACTTAAAAGATATTACCGGTAAGAGAGAAAAAATTGCAATGAACTTATCTGCAAATCTCATAATGATAACAATTGTAAGAGTTATATTTTTGTAATAATAAAAATGGCGCGATCCAAAAAACAAAAAAATGTAATAAGCACTTCGTCGGAGCCTGAGGACAAGGTTGTTATAAATGAAAACATAATATAATATGCTTTTGGTTCTTATTTCTTCGACAAAAATCGCTGATATGTCTGCGATTTTTGTGGGAAAATTTTTAATAAAAAAAAAATTTAAACAAAATAAGTTTTGAATAAAAAAAGATACGTTAACAACAATAATAAAAAAAATCGGATGTAGCCAGCACATAACAGGACGAAATTTATATTATTTTAAAAATTATATTATGCTTTATGAACACTTGCTTTCAATTAAAAGTTAGTAAGCTTTTAGCATACCTAGAAATGTGTAAATTTAGCTCTTTTAAAGTTTCACTTTGTGCCACCTAAATCCCCTGGAAAGTTCTCTAGTTAGTTTTTGTAGTTATATACAACGTGGGCAACAGTGCATTGCGACCACGTATAAGGATCTATTGTGCGCCCCCAGCCGAGTGCGGGCATGCCCTACAACACACGCTCGAAACCCACCGTCCTGATGAACTCAAGCAACTTGTGAGGACCAGAAGACCGTAACTCCGTCGCCGTTAGAGCAAAACCCCCCAGTACCTCCCCCCCCCTATGAGCAAGAGCATCACATTCGCCAGGAGGTGAACCGAAGTCTCTCCATACTCCCCACAGAATCTGCAAGTATCCTCATATCCCAGGCCCTGCCGAATGAGGTGTCCCCTGCAGTGACCCGTTAAAATGCCGGAGAGGACTCTCACCTGGCTCTTGCCCATCCCTATAATTTTCCTAAATCGCTTCTGGTCAGAGTCTCCCAGGTGCTCCTTGGCTTGCGGCAGCCACGGAAGGCTTCTCCAGCGCTCCGACCGCCCTTTTTCAGATTTCTTCCTTAATTCCCAACGAATAGCATGCGGTTAGATTCCGCAGAAGGACTCGGGCCCAAGAAGAGGTGTGTTTGCCCACTTCCTTGCAAGCGCATCAGCGGCCTAATTTCCTTCCACGCCCACATGGCCCGGCACCCAACACAGTGTGACCCGGTTGCATCTGTATAACTCATTGAGCTTCCCAAGACAGCCCCATACTGCAGCGGAGGATACTGAAAATTAGTTCAAGGGTCCGATCGCAGCCTGGCTATCCGACATAATCATTATCTCCTGTCCCCGATACCCCCTTTTCAGGCTCAACCACACACACATTTCAATGGCGTGCAACTCAGCCCGAAACACACTCGGAAAAGTTCCCATAGGTTCGAAGAATTTGATTCTTGGCCCAAATACCCCCACACCCGTCCCAATACTGGTCTTTGACCAATCTGCGTACCATCTGATAACGTGTGTCCCCAATGGGCGGCCTGAAGAGTCACGCTGCCAGTCCCATCTCTTACTCAGCAACGAGGCAAAATTTTTCTCGAAGCTGTACCTCCTTACCACGGCGCCCCGAGGCATTGAAAGGAGCGGAACCTCCTCAACAAGACGACCTCGATCTTTCACACCGATTATCCCGGCTACATTTCTCCTCAACCTGAAAATGGCAGCCTTCGCTGGTATCTCTACAACGAAGTGCGAAGGGGTTAGTCCCAAAATCACCTCCATTGCCGCCGTTGGACAAGTTCTCATAGCCCCTGTGATGCAGACGCATGCGAGTCTCTGGAATCGTTCCAGGTTCTTTCCAGCCGTACCAAGGGCGACCATGCCACTGCCCCATAAGTTAGGAGTGGCACGACCATCATGGTATACCCACAACATGGCAGACGGGGAGCAGCCCACGACGACCCCAAGATTGAGCTGCAAACGATAAGTGCCCGGGTTACCCGTGCACATGCAGCTATCAAATACCACTCTTAGATATTTGACCTCCGATTTTCTCTCTACAGCTGCTCCGCACTTGTAGATGGTGTGCAGATGCCCCAGCTTCCTTTTCCTAGTGAAAGACACCAGGGCCGGAAGTCCACAGTATCGCACCAGGCCCGGACCACAAGTAATCCCCTTTGAACTATATCACAAAGAATTCCCTCAAACTTACGTCTAGCGATGATGACAATATCATCGGCATAAGCCTGGAAACCAATTCCCTGATGAAGCAGATCATCAATATTAGTAGAGACAGAACCCCACCCTGGCCACGCGCATCCTGCTCTGCCCCACAGCAGTCTCTGCAACTCTCGTAGCCAACATATTACAAATCCATAGAGAGGTGTTATCATCCACGTCTCTACGTCTCAGGGCACTCGTAATCGCCTCATGAGAAGTTTTGTCGAAGGCACCGTCGATATTCAGGAACACGCAAAGCGCCACCTCTCCCTGTTCTATTGTGCTTTCTAGGGCACTAGCAAGGCGGAACAGAGCGGTCTCTGTCGAACTCCCCGCCCGATACGCATGCTGTCAATCGCTCAGCGGTTTCCTCGCCTGCACCCCCGCTCGGACATAATTATCAACTATTTTCTCCATCGCCTTCAATAAGAACGATGTGAGGCTGATCGGTCTGAATGACTTGGGCACTGTGTCACTTCTTCCCACTTTGGGAATAAAGACAACCCTAGCCACCCGCCAGGACTCGGGAACGTGTTCGAGAGCCAAGCTACTCCTAAATATTCTTATTAAGAAAGGCATAATTGGCTCCAGCCCCCATTGCAGAAGTGCTAATGAAATCCCATCCACTCCTGACGTCATAAAGAGCTGGAAAGTGCCAACAGCCCACCGTATCCTTTCCTCCGTAATTATGCGTGCAGCCCTCTGCCAATCCTCAGGACGTGGTGTCCTGTATTCCCACGCCACGGATCCAACATACGGAGTACTGCCGGGAAAATGCGCCTCCAGGACGAGAAGAGCCCTTTGCTTCTTGTACTCTGTGTAACCGCCATCCGGCCTCCTTAAAGAAGCAGTCACTGGCACCCTGACTCTAGTCAGGGCCCTATGCAGCCTCGCAGCCGCCGGTGTCTCCGCCATGCTCCCGAAAAAATGATCTAAAGCTTCTGCGCTTAGCCCTGCGGATCTCCTTGCTGTAGGCTGTCAAGTTCATCTTGTACTCTTTCCAAGTACCTTCTCGCTTAGCCCTATTGAAAAGCCTCTAGACAAAACTATCTAGACATATCCACAAAAGCTTGCTTCTGTAGAAGAAATTTTTTACGTATCTTCCCCCGCTAAAAGTTATAATCCCTAAAAGTCCCTAAAAAGCCGCTTTTCAAGTAATTATATTGGCAAAATTAGAAACATTTTTTGAATTATGCAAACGCAGAAAAGCAATGGTTTCCGCCTTCTACCGCATTACACCATATTTGAACTTAAAAATAACAAAATGGCCATCAAAATTTATCGTTATCTAAAACCTGTTTTTTTCCAAATTTTGAATCTCGCTTTTCTTTTAGACCCCAGGTTGTAAAAGTCTGAAATTTTTAGTTTTTAGATAATAATAAATAGTTCATTTCGTTAGAAGGAATTTTGTTCCATCTCCACCCACTTTCAAATTATCGCTTCAAAAATTCGAATGTTATCGAAGTTAGTAAAATTTCAATTTTTGTCACCTTATATTTCCGAAACCGTAAGCTTTTTTAAGTTTCTATAAATGCAGAAAGCTAACGGTAAATGGCCTACCGCTAAAAATATAGTTTTTCTTAACTCAAGTCATTAACCTTTAAAATTGAGCGTTATGTTAACGCCTCTTTTAATTTTTTTTTGTTTTATTTCAAAAAATGCATGATTTGTTGTTCCTAATTGCATACAGCAATCCTCGAAATAGCTTCGTAAATCCCTGAAACAGTTTACTTGTTGAAAAGAAAAATGCTACATTACAAACCACTATGACTTGACCCAATTTTACTATTTTTAATACTCTTAACATCAAAATTAAGTTTAAATAGTAGTACGTTCATTATCATTACAATCAATTCTAACTTTGTATTAATTTTTGTAAAATTAATTCAGTACAACAAAATAAAAATTAATAATTTAAAGACACAATTCTTAAGTTCTTCTATATTTAGTTTTAAATTACAACATTTTGATTTTTATTATTTCGAGATCCATAACAAAATTTAATGGGACCGAACGTATCATAATGTCTAAAAATTTATCTTCACATTCATTGATAAATTTGATTCAGCAATTAATATCACAATATAAAGTATACTTAACGTATTATATTTTCGTATCTTTTGCACAATATAACTTAAAAATTCATTAAGATGTTCAAATTTGTTTCGTTTAAATCTGTGATATTTCATTCAAGTTTGTTTTTTCATATTTATTTAATTTAAATATGTGATTTTGCTTTTATTATTATAAACATTTTTTGATATGACTAGTATGTTATATGCTAAATTTTAAATTTATAAAATATATAAATATACTCAATTTTTAGCACTTTTCCAAAAAAATTTCGAAAAAAGTGCTTATTAGTTACACTCTGTCCGTCCGCCCGTAAATCGGAAAAATGCTTATGATTTTATTGCAATAAATAGTTAAAATATTGCATTTTAGGGTTTTGGGGGTATATAACTTCTAGTGTGGAGAGATAGGTAAAAGTTTTTTTCTTCGGAAATAAGTTTTTAGTAAGGATCTACGTACATATTAAATTTCAGCTTTCTGTCTGTAAGGGTGTAGAAGTTTTGTAAACATGTTCATGAACGGACGAACGGACATAGTAAAACTAATAAGCACTTTTTTTCAAAATATTTTTGAAAAAAAATGAAATATATGAAAGGCAAATCCAATTTTGTATACTCATTTTAAAACTAATAAAATTCTCCTCCTAATAGTATAGCAGTAGTTGTAAAGACTTTTTAATTTCAGAGAGGCTAAAAAGTCAGAAATTATTGAAAGTCAAAATTTAAAAAAAAAAAATTGTTTAAATTTTCATTTAACCGACATTTATTAACTTATCGGTTTTTACCCAGCAAGAAGAGCCCTATATTCTGACCTTTATTTTGATATAACCTAATGTCGGAAAAATTTTAGAAATAACATGTCTATCTGGCAAAAAATCTTAGAAAATTAACTAAAACAAAGTATTTTTCAAACAAAAAAAAATTTGTTTAATCTTTACTGAGCAGTATTACGCATTCTTATTGAAAGACATTTGCATTACCTTTATTTCTCTACAAAATATTTGTAAAAGTTACAGGAATATCATGTCTATGAGGGAAATTTAAGATTAAATTAAAAAAAAATCAACAAAAACCAGTTTTTCGCAAAACATTAATTACAGTCCAAGCAATGTTCACCCTTTGATTTCGGGTGCATTTTGATATTATTTTAAAAATGCAATCAATGATCTTCAGATATAGCGAATATTGAAAATTTTAATTTTTTAATTACTCACAAGAGCGTTTCTTTCCAAGGATTCAAAGGACATTAAGGGTGAAAAAAACAAAAGGATTTTATGCCGCAGGTGGTAAATTTGGAAAATCCATACTCTTTGGAGGCTGGCCTCACGGATTCTGGGGGAGACCACTTATTGCATCAAACATCTATTACCTACCCTTTTCAAAGAACACCTCGAGTCATGCTAAAACAGACACGTAGTAAAAACAACGAAAATATGTCCAACGACGACAAACAGAAAAATACCAATACGAGTGCAGTTGAGGAAATAAAAGATCAGAAAACTGGTAATTGCCACTTAATTATAAAAATAAATGAAAAAATTAAATCCAGTATCTCAGAGAGGAAAATAATAAGCTAAAATTGGAATCAAGCAATGTAAATACAATAAAAGAAATAAAAACGGAAAAAGTTACGACAAACGAAGTGGCAAGAGAAAAAGCAAAAAGCAGATATGTCACCTGAAATAAGTACTGAGGACAAGGTGAGCAAAATTGAAAAATCTGTGCAAATTAAGGTACTATAAGAAAAATGAAACACTATAAGAAAGATCAAACACCTCCTGTTATATTAAGCAATGTGGAGGAATATCGAAAAATAAAGAGATGCTCAAAGAAGCCAAAATAAACTTTAGCGTCAACATGATAAATAATAATCAACTTAAAATTAATGCTGATCAAGAACAAGATTACAGAGAATTAATAAAAAAAATAAATGAATCTAAAGTAGAGTGGCATACCTGCGAAAATAAAATCACAAGACCTATCAAAGTGATGGCTAGAGGCTTGCATCCTTCGTGCCAAAATGAAGATATTAAAAATGAGCTAAAAGAGAGAAGTTTTAAAGTTATTGAAGTCGTTAATAAAATTAGGAAGCAGAATAAAAAAAGCAAAACCACTATGATCCGACTTTTTTTTTTTAAAGTTTAGCTATAGTATGTCATGATAGGAGAAGCAAGCCACTGCCTTTCTGCGTTTGCAAAATTTGAAAAATGCTTATGTTTTCATTGCAACAAATAGTTAAAACAGGACATTTTTAGGGTTTTGGAGGGTATATCTTTTATCATCAAATCAAAATCAAAATCATACGGGACTTCAAAATTGAAGAAGTAACCGAAATATATTTCACCATAAAACAATTATAATTCTTTAACCGCAACAATAATCGGACCAATAGCTATTCCAAAAATAACAGATATAATAATAATAATAATAATAATAATAATAATAATAATAATCATAATAATAGCGGTAGTGGCAAAGTTTCTTACTTTACTAGAAATTTTAATAATAGTTATTACAACCCAGAGAAAAATAGATTTAACAGAACAATAAATTTTAGTAACAATAATAATAATAATCAATCTCCAGAAGCGATGGATGTTGATGTCAATTTAATATCACAAAAATACCCCATCCGAAGAAAATTTTCATTTACAGCCTCGGACAACACTTTACTAATAGTAGAATTTTCTATTGGTAATAAAAAATTCGATTGTTTGATTGACACTGGTTCTAATATTTCTATTATTAACGATTCACTATTCCCGGAGATTACAAAAACAAAGCTAAAGAGGCTGTCGAACTAAACACTTTATTTGGAAAAAGCAATATTCATTTTACATTAATAACTGATGTTTCCATTGAATATAATCATAAAGCCGAGATACTTTGGAGGGTAGTTAAATTAGAAAATAAGAGTTTTGATGCAATTTTGGGTCAAAATGTTATAAAAAATATTGGTGCAAAAATTGATTTAATACAAAATTAAATATTGAAATTATGAGAAAAAATACAAAGTTTTAATTTTCTTGTCCTTATGAACTATATTCTCTAGACTTTAAAAATAATAACATTCTTGATTACATTAACACTGACCATCTCAATAACGAAAAACATGAAATTTGAAAAAAATTGTTTATGAAAATAAGGACCTTTTCTACCATGAAGGTCAAAATTTAACCAACATCAATTGTATAAAACATCAAATCGTAACAACCAATATTCAACCTGTTTATGTAAATTTTATAGATTTCCTAAAATTCATTAACTGGAAGTCGAAAAACAGGTTAAGGAAATGCTATCACGGGAGATAATTAAACACAGTAACTGTCCCTATAATTCTGCAATTTGGGTGTCCCTAAAATAATAGATATATCGGCAAAAATGGAGAACTCTCGTAGATTATAGGAAGTTAAATGAAATAACTGTAGAAAACAGATTTGCGATTTCAAATATAGAATCACTTTTCGACAAATTGAAGAAAGCCCAATATTTCACAACACTTGATCTCGTTAAAGAATTTCACCAAATCCTTGTAGACGAAAACGATCAGCAAAAAACAGCATTTTCGACTCGTCAAGGACATTTTGCGTTTGCTAAAACTTAGAAAAATTAATTTAATAAAGGTGGGTCAAACCAATGGTTTGTATTGTAGCACTTTTCCCTTCAACAAGTGATATTTCTGCTTTTAAATAAAGTCTATGTATACCTATCACACTATTAAAATTATTTTCATTCATATATAAAGCTATTTCTAGGATTGCCTATATTTAGGATGATGCAGTCTTTGAAATAAAGCAAAAATTAATATAAGGAGGGGTTAACATAATGCTCGATTTTAAGGGTTAATTGTGTGAGTTATAGAAAAATAATTATATTTTTTAATGTCATGGAATTTATCCTTAGCTTTTTATGTTTATAGAAATTTAAAAACGTTTGCGGTTTCGGAAATATAAGGCGCCAAAAATTCAAATTTTACAAATTTCAAGAGGCGATAATTTGAGAGGAGGTGGAGATGGAAAAAAATTTTGTTCTAACGAAATGAACTATTCGTTATTGTCTAAAAGCCCCTTAAATTTCAAGCTTCTACAGGCTGGGGTCTAGAAGAAAAACGAAATCAAAAATTTGGAAAAAAAGACTTTAGATAACGGTAAATATGAACGGCCATTTTGTTTTTCTAAAGTTTAACTGTAGTATACCGCGCTAGGAGAAGCAAGCCGCTGCTTTTATGCGTTTGCAAAATTCCTAAAATGCTTATGGTTTCATTGCAACAAATAGTTAAAAAAGGCCATTTTTAGGGTTTTGGAGGGGTATAACTTCTAGGGGGTAAGATAGGTAAAAATTTTGTTCTACGGAAATAAGTTTCTAGTAAAGATCTATGTGCACACAAGATTTCAGCTTTCTATCTCCAAGGGTGTAGAAGTTTTGTAAACAAAAAATGTGTCCATGGACGGACGGTCGGACGAACAGAGTCCGTTTGGAAAATTGTTTGGAAAAGTGATAAAAATTCAGTTAGACAAATGTCTCTTTTTCTCTAAAGAATGGGAATATTTGGGACATCTTCTTACAGACAAAGGAATAATACCAAATCCAAAGAAATTGATGTTATTAAGAATCTTAAACTTCCAAACTCTCGAAAATCTATTATGAACTTTCTGGGAATAACCGAGTATTACCGAAGATTTATAAATGATTACGCAAAAATTGCGCAACCTTTAACTTATTGTTTGAAAATGGATAATAAAACAGATGTAAGTAATCAAAAATATATTGCCGCTTTCAGAAAATTAAAAGAAATCATTACAAGTGATCCTTTTCTCGGACATCTAAATTTTAGTCAAAAATTCACCTCAACTACTGACGTAAGTGACTTCGCGATTGGAGCTGTTTTATTACAAAATGGCCATCCGATTTCATTTGCTAGTAGAACATTAAATGACCATGAAACTCGCTACCGTACTATAGAAAAAGAACTGTTACCAATAGTCTACAAAATATTTTGCACCCTATCTTTATGGTGTTCGGTTTACAATAAGAACGGACCTATCTTTATGGTGTTCGGTTTACAATAAGAACGGACCATAAAGATAGGGAACGGACCTTTGATATGGTTAATTTCGTTAGATGAACCTAACTCAAAACTGCAAATGTGGAGTATTGTACTAAATGAATTTAATTTTGACAAAGAATAAGTAAAAGGTAAAGATAATAAAGTTGCCGATTTTTTTGAGTAGAACAAATATAGAAAAAAATGAAATTAATATGTTAGAATCACAGTAGATTAGCAAATCAAACCAATGTAGCTACAATTCATAGAGTCGAAAATTTGGGCGACCATATTCCAATTGTAGAGACCATCATAAATAACTATTTAGATCACATTCATCTTGTAGAAAATAAACCTGGTGAACTGGTAACAAAAAAAAATAAATATAATAAGCATTATACCTCAGAACATGACCTAAGTAATAATAATTATTTAAATGACATTTTAAGAGGATTTGTAAAGAAATCTTGAAATCTTGAAAATTTGCCAATTGCAGCAAAATAAAATTATAAAATGTTCTAAATTAGCGCAACAAATTGAAAATAAAGACAATTTAATAAAATTAATACAGGATGTTCACGAAAAAACCAATCACCGTGGAATTTTAGAAAACTTTATTGAATTAAAGGATATTATTTTATCAAAATTAAAGATTAAATTATAAATTTATAAATAGTTGTAATTTGGTGAGTACGATCGAAGCCCAAACTAATATAAATTTAATATGTCTGAAACACCTTCTGAACGTAACCAAATTTACACCTTTTATCTAAAAAAAGAAGTTTTTCTCACTACAATCGAAAAGTTTTCGAAACGCCTTTCAATTTTCAAGTTAAGCGATAGAAATAGTGTTGCAGTAATTCAGGCGTTAAGATTAAGAAATTCCATGTTTGGGAAACCAAAAAAATTTGTATTTGATAATGAATTTGATAGCTTAAATATGGAAGATTGTAGACTAGAAAACATAGCACTTCACTTAAAAGTCATACTGGTAGTTCAGACACAGAAGAGTCATAGAACATATAAGAATATTAATTGTATCCGAGTCGAATCCAGATACTGAAAGCAAAATTTTATAAGTCGTTCAATATTATAATAATACACTTCATTCAGTAACCGAAGTTAGACCATCAGATTTTGTGAATGGAAAAATCTTAAACTTTCAGGAAATCAAAGATAAGCTACAGCAAAAAAAAGAGAATATTGTATGTAAATTAAATAAAAATAGAAAAGAGTTCAAAATCCCAAATGATTCTGAAATATTAATACAAAACCCTGCTATCGTTCATTATAAAGAGAAACCGCGCTATAAGAAAACTAAACATTCTACAAGAGTTAAAAGAATATGTAAGTATTTTTCAGGTAATGCAACCAACAACATCAATTCTTAAAATACTTATTTATTAAGATAATTTATTTATTAAGATTATGAATTAAATAAAGAAAAAAAAAAAAAACTATTGCATATCTTTGTGCTTATTCTCCTTTTAAAAGTACTAAGCAATAATATCGGTGGAAAAATTGGAAATTGAATCTGGCTACACCTTAATTCAACAAGTTCAAATCCCTATTATAGAAAGTTATGTTAAATTCTTCATATTGTAAATTTGGACGACATAAATTATCCAACAAATTTGAAAGAATCTAGCATTAACGCTTCGTTTTACTTGTCAGAAAATGACGCAACTTTTAAAATATACTTTTAAGACGTTGATGCCGTTTAGATATAAAAGATCACTAATAAATATTAGTGGAGCATTTCTAAGATGGATTTTTGGTATAATGGACGAAGACGACAGATTTGATCTGGAAGAACATTTATAAACTCTAGATTTTAACACTCATAATCTAATAAATAATCAAAACAATCAAATAAAAATTAATAATAACAATCAAAATAATATCAAAACTTTACAAAAAACTGTTAATAAAAACCATTTAAATATTAATAAGATTTTAAAAGATATTACAGTAGAAACTGAAATATAACTAAACAATTACAATACTGGGAAATATTGACTAACATTAACCTTTTAAATGAGGAAATCGAATAAATACAGGAAAATACATTATATTTGCTGAACACCAAATTATGAGTATATCAATTTTTACTCCTGATGAGATTGATTTCTACAACATAGACATTTTTAAAATTCAAGAAATTCAAATTTCATTAGCTGTAACAAGTAATAATAAACTTATCTTTGTTTTACAAATACCAACTATAAGTGAAGAAAAGGTTACTTAAAAATTGGAAGAAATAGAAATTTTAAGTTCAGATGTTTTATTATTCCAAAACGTCACATATTTTATAACTCAGGAAAGACATAAAAATAAAGTAACGTCAAGCTTCATAAAAAATCTGTTTATAAAATCTTACGCAAATTGTTCCAAAATAATTGAAAAAAAAATTAAATTAAGTAAATCAAGGAACAATAATTTTAATAAAATAAAATTTTTTTGAAAATTTATTAAATAATTGTAATACTGTAACATATTCATTAAATAAAAGCTGTATAGTTTCATTTAATGAGATTAATAATTATAGCTATTTTTCACAAGAGTACTTTTGCTTTTATAAAAATTTTCTGCTTTTTCAAAAGCAAAGTGGCATAACCCAAATTGAGGCTTAAGCCACTCTGCTTCGGAGCCCTTGAATTGTACGATTGAAATTAATAATGTCAAATTTTCAAATAAAAATAGAGAAATCAAACATAATATTGTAGGTCCAAATTATTTTTATACGGAAAATCTAACAAATAGTTTAAGTTAGAAACTTTACACTTAAAACAAATAAAAACAATAAAGAAATCGAGGAATTACATTATAAAACAAAAATTTGTGGTTGATGTCGGCAGCTATAATTTTTATTTTATTTTATTAAAACAATTTATTTGATTTTTTATTTTACTTATTTTACATATTAAATTTCAGCTTTCTGTCTGTAAGGGTGTAGAAGTTTTGTAAACATGTTCATGAACGGACGAACGGACATAGTAAAACTAATAAGCACTTTTTTTCAAAATATTTTTGAAAAAAAAATGAAATATATGAAAGGCAAATCCAATTTTGTATACTCATTTTAAAACTAATAAAATTCTCCTCCTAATAGTATAGCAGTAGTTGTAAAGACTTTTTAATTTCAGAGAGGCTAAAAAGTCAGAAATTATTGAAAGTCAAAATTTAAAAAAAAAAAATTGTTTAAATTTTCATTTAACCGACATTTATTAACTTATCGGTTTTTACCCAGCAAGAAGAGCCCTATATTCTGACCTTTATTTTGATATAACCTAATGTCGGAAAAATTTTAGAAATAACATGTCTATCTGGCAAAAAATCTTAGAAAATTAACTAAAACAAAGTATTTTTCAAACAAAAAAAAATTTGTTTAATCTTTACTGAGCAGTATTACGCATTCTTATTGAAAGACATTTGCATTACCTTTATTTCTCTACAAAATATTTGTAAAAGTTACAGGAATATCATGTCTATGAGGGAAATTTAAGATTAAATTAAAAAAAAATCAACAAAAACCAGTTTTTCGCAAAACATTAATTACAGTCCAAGCAATGTTCACCCTTTGATTTCGGGTGCATTTTGATATTATTTTAAAAATGCAATCAATGATCTTCAGATATAGCGAATCTTGAAAATTTTAATTTTTTAATTACTCACAAGAACGTTTCTTTCCAAGGATTCAAAGGACATTAAGGGTGAAAAAAACAAAAGGATTTTATGCCGCAGGTGGTAAATTTGGAAAATCCATACTCTTTGGAGGCTGGCCTCACGGATTCTGGGGGAGACCACTTATTGCATCAATCATCTATTACCTACCCTTTTCAAAGAACACCTCGAGTCATGCTAAAACAGACACGTAGTAAAAACAACGAAAATATGTCCAACGACGACAAACAGAAAAATACCAATACGAGTGCAGTTGAGGAAATAAAAGATCAGAAAACTGGTAATTGCCACTTAATTATAAAAATAAATGAAAAAATTAAATCCAGTATCTCAGAGAGGAAAATAATAAGCTAAAATTGGAATCAAGCAATGTAAATACAATAAAAGAAATAAAAACGGAAAAAGTTACGACAAACGAAGTGGCAAGAGAAAAAGCAAAAAGCAGATATGTCACCTGAAATAAGTACTGAGGACAAGGTGAGCAAAATTGAAAAATCTGTGCAAATTAAGGTACTATAAGAAAAATGAAACACTATAAGAAAGATCAAACACCTCCTGTTATATTAAGCAATGTGGAGGAATATCGAAAAATAAAGAGATGCTCAAAGAAGCCAAAATAAACTTTAGCGTCAACATGATAAATAATAATCAACTTAAAATTAATGCTGATCAAGAACAAGATTACAGAGAATTAATAAAAAAAATAAATGAATCTAAAGTAGAGTGGCATACCTGCGAAAATAAAATCACAAGACCTATCAAAGTGATGGCTAGAGGCTTGCATCCTTCGTGCCAAAATGAAGATATTAAAAATGAGCTAAAAGAGAGAAGTTTTAAAGTTATTGAAGTCGTTAATAAAATTAGGAAGCAGAATAAAAAAAGCAAAACCACTATGATCCGACTTTTTTTTTTTAAAGTTTAGCTATAGTATGTCATGATAGGAGAAGCAAGCCACTGCCTTTCTGCGTTTGCAAAATTTGAAAAATGCTTATGTTTTCATTGCAACAAATAGTTAAAACAGGACATTTTTAGGGTTTTGGAGGGTATATCTTTTATCATCAAATCAAAATCAAAATCATACGGGACTTCAAAATTGAAGAAGTAACCGAAATATATTTCACCATAAAACAATTATAATTCTTTAACCGCAACAATAATCGGACCAATAGCTATTCCAAAAATAACAGATATAATAATAATAATAATAATAATAATAATAATAATAATAATCATAATAATAGCGGTAGTGGCAAAGTTTCTTACTTTACTAGAAATTTTAATAATAGTTATTACAACCCAGAGAAAAATAGATTTAACAGAACAATAAATTTTAGTAACAATAATAATAATAATCAATCTCCAGAAGCGATGGATGTTGATGTCAATTTAATATCACAAAAATACCCCATCCGAAGAAAATTTTCATTTACAGCCTCGGACAACACTTTACTAATAGTAGAATTTTCTATTGGTAATAAAAAATTCGATTGTTTGATTGACACTGGTTCTAATATTTCTATTATTAACGATTCACTATTCCCGGAGATTACAAAAACAAAGCTAAAGAGGCTGTCGAACTAAACACTTTATTTGGAAAAAGCAATATTCATTTTACATTAATAACTGATGTTTCCATTGAATATAATCATAAAGCCGAGATACTTTGGAGGGTAGTTAAATTAGAAAATAAGAGTTTTGATGCAATTTTGGGTCAAAATGTTATAAAAAATATTGGTGCAAAAATTGATTTAATACAAAATTAAATATTGAAATTATGAGAAAAAATACAAAGTTTTAATTTTCTTGTCTTTATGAAGTTTTTCATGAACTATATTCTCTAGACTTTAAAAATAATAACATTCTTGATTACATTAACACTGACCATCTCAATAACGAAAAACATGAAATTTGAAAAAAATTGTTTATGAAAATAAGGACCTTTTCTACCATGAAGGTCAAAATTTAACCAACATCAATTGTATAAAACATCAAATCGTAACAACCAATATTCAACCTGTTTATGTAAAATTTATAGATTTCCTAAAATTCATTAACTGGAAGTCGAAAAACAGCTTAAGGAAATGCTATCAGAGAGATAATTAAACATAGTAACTGTCCCTATAATTCTGCAATTTGGGTGGTCCCTAAAATAATAGATATATCGGCAAAAATGGAGAACTCTCGTAGATTATAGGAAGTTAAATGAAATAACTGTAGAAAACAAATTTGCGATTTCAAATATAGAATCACTTTTCGACAAATCGAAGAAAGCCCAATATTTCACAACACTTGATCTCGTTAAAGAATTTCACCAAATCCTTGTAGACGAAAACGATCAGCAAAAAACAGCATTTTCGACTCGTCAAGGACATTTTGCGTTTGCTAAAACTTAGAAAAATTCATTTAATAAAAGTGGGTCAAACCAATGGTTTGTATTGTAGCACTTTTCCCTTCAACAAGTGATATTTCTGCTTTTAAATAAAGTCTATGTATACCTATCACACTATTAAAATTATTTTCATTCATATATAAAGCTATTTCTAGGATTGCCTATATTTAGAATGATGCAGTCTTTGAAATAAAGCAAAAATTAATATAAGGAGGGGTTAACATAATGCTCGATTTTAAGGGTTAATTGTGTGAGTTATAGAAAAATAATTATATTTTTTAATGTCATGGAATTTATCCTTAGCTTTTTATGTTTATAGAAATTTAAAAACGTTTGCGGTTTCGGAAATATAAGGCGCCAAAAATTCAAATTTTACAAATTTCAAGAGGCGATAATTTGAGAGGAGGTGGAGATGGAAAAAAATTTTGTTCTAACGAAATGAACTATTCGTTATTGTCTAAAAGCCCCTTAAATTTCAAGCTTCTACAGGCTGGGGTCTAGAAGAAAAACGAAATCAAAAATTTGGAAAAAAAGACTTTAGATAACGGTAAATATGAACGGCCATTTTGTTTTTCTAAAGTTTAACTGTAGTATACCGCGCTAGGAGAAGCAAGCCGCTGCTTTTATGCGTTTGCAAAATTCCTAAAATGCTTATGGTTTCATTGCAACAAATAGTTAAAAAAGGCCATTTTTAGGGTTTTGGAGGGGTATAACTTCTAGGGGGTAAGATAGGTAAAAATTTTGTTCTACGGAAATAAGTTTCTAGTAAAGATCTATGTGCACACAAGATTTCAGCTTTCTATCTCCAAGGGTGTAGAAGTTTTGTAAACAAAAAATGTGTCCATGGACGGACGGTCGGACGAACAGAGTCCGTTTGGAAAATTGTTTGGAAAAGTGATAAAAATTCAGTTAGACAAATGTCTCTTTTTCTCTAAAGAATGGGAATATTTGGGACATCTTCTTACAGACAAAGGAATAATACCAAATCCAAAGAAATTGATGTTATTAAGAATCTTAAACTTCCAAACTCTCGAAAATCTATTATGAACTTTCTGGGAATAACCGAGTATTACCGAAGATTTATAAATGATTACGCAAAAATTGCGCAACCTTTAACTTATTGTTTGAAAATGGATAATAAAACAGATGTAAGTAATCAAAAATATATTGCCGCTTTCAGAAAATTAAAAGAAATCATTACAAGTGATCCTTTTCTCGGACATCTAAATTTTAGTCAAAAATTCACCTCAACTACTGACGTAAGTGACTTCGCGATTGGAGCTGTTTTATTACAAAATGGCCATCCGATTTCATTTGCTAGTAGAACATTAAATGACCATGAAACTCGCTACCGTACTATAGAAAAAGAACTGTTACCAATAGTCTACAAAATATTTTGCACCCTATCTTTATGGTGTTCGGTTTACAATAAGAACGGACCTATCTTTATGGTGTTCGGTTTACAATAAGAACGGACCATAAAGATAGGGAACGGACCTTTGATATGGTTAATTTCGTTAGATGAACCTAACTCAAAACTGCAAATGTGGAGTATTGTACTAAATGAATTTAATTTTGACAAAGAATAAGTAAAAGGTAAAGATAATAAAGTTGCCGATTTTTTTGAGTAGAACAAATATAGAAAAAAATGAAATTAATATGTTAGAATCACAGTAGATTAGCAAATCAAACCAATGTAGCTACAATTCATAGAGTCGAAAATTTGGGCGACCATATTCCAATTGTAGAGACCATCATAAATAACTATTTGGATCACATTCATCTTGTAGAAAATAAACCTGGTGAACTGGTAACAAAAAAAAATAAATATAATAAGCATTATACCTCAGAACATGACCTAAGTAATAATAATTATTTAAATGACATTTTAAGAGGATTTGTAAAGAAATCTTGAAATCTTGAAAATTTGCCAATTGCAGCAAAATAAAATTATAAAATGTTCTAAATTAGCGCAACAAATTGAAAATAAAGACAATTTAATAAAATTAATACAGGATGTTCACGAAAAAACCAATCACCGTGGAATTTTAGAAAACTTTAATGAATTAAAGGATATTATTTTATCAAAATTAAAGATTAAATTATAAATTTATAAATAGTTGTAATTTGGTGAGTACGATCGAAGCCCAAACTAATATAAATTTAATATGTCTGAAACACCTTCTGAACGTAACCAAATTTACACCTTTTATCTAAAAAAAGAAGTTTTTCTCACTACAATCGAAAAGTTTTCGAAACGCCTTTCAATTTTCAAGTTAAGCGATAGAAATAGTGTTGCAGTAATTCAGGCGTTAAGATTAAGAAATTCCATGTTTGGGAAACCAAAAAAATTTGTATTTGATAATGAATTTGATAGCTTAAATATGGAAGATTGTAGACTAGAAAACATAGCACTTCACTTAAAAGTCATACTGGTAGTTCAGACACAGAAGAGTCATAGAACATATAAGAATATTAATTGTATCCGAGTCGAATCCAGATACTGAAAGCAAAATTTTATAAGTCGTTCAATATTATAATAATACACTTCATTCAGTAACCGAAGTTAGACCATCAGATTTTGTGAATGGAAAAATCTTAAACTTTCAGGAAATCAAAGATAAGCTACAGCAAAAAAAAGAGAATATTGTATGTAAATTAAATAAAAATAGAAAAGAGTTCAAAATCCCAAATGATTCTGAAATATTAATACAAAACCCTGCTATCGTTCATTATAAAGAGAAACCGCGCTATAAGAAAACTAAACATTCTACAAGAGTTAAAAGAATATGTAAGTATTTTTCAGGTAATGCAACCAACAACATCAATTCTTAAAATACTTATTTATTAAGATAATTTATTTATTAAGATTATGAATTAAATAAAGAAAAAAAAAAAAAAACTATTGCATATCTTTGTGCTTATTCTCCTTTTAAAAGTACTAAGCAATAATATCGGTGGAAAAATTGGAAATTGAATCTGGCTACACCTTAATTCAACAAGTTCAAATCCCTATTATAGAAAGTTATGTTAAATTCCTCATATTGTAAATTTGGACGACATAAATTATCCAACAAATTTGAAAGAATCTAGCATTAACGCTTCGTTTTACTTGTCAGAAAATGACGCAACTTTTAAAATATACTTTTAAGACGTTGATGCCGTTTAGATATAAAAGATCACTAATAAATATTAGTGGAGCATTTCTAAGATGGATTTTTGGTACAATGGACGAAGACGACAGATTTGATCTGGAAGAACATTTATAAACTCTAGATTTTAACACTCATAATCTAATAAATAATCAAAACAATCAAATAAAAATTAATAATAACAATCAAAATAATATCAAAACTTTACAAAAAACTGTTAATAAAAACCATTTAAATATTAATAAGATTTTAAAAGATATTACAGTAGAAACTGAAATATAACTAAACAATTACAATACTGGGAAATATTGACTAACATTAACCTTTTAAATGAGGAAATCGAATAAATACAGGAAAATACATTATATTTGCTGAACACCAAATTATGAGTATATCAATTTTTACTCCTGATGAGATTGATTTCTACAACATAGACATTTTTAAAATTCAAGAAATTCAAATTTCATTAGCTGTAACAAGTAATAATAAACTTATCTTTGTTTTACAAATACCAACTATAAGTGAAGAAAAGGTTACTTAAAAATTGGAAGAAATAGAAATTTTAAGTTCAGATGTTTTATTATTCCAAAACGTCACATATTTTATAACTCAGGAAAGACATAAAAATAAAGTAACGTCAAGCTTCATAAAAAATCTGTTTATAAAATCTTACGCAAATTATTCCAAAATAATTGAAAAAAAAATTAAATTAAGTAAATCAAGGAACAATAATTTTAATAAAATAAAATTTTTTTGAAAATTTATTAAATAATTGTAATACTGTAACATATTCATTAAATAAAAGCTGTATAGTTTCATTTAATGAGAATTATAGCTATTTTTCACAAGAGTACTTTTGCTTTTATAAAAATTTTCTGCTTTTTCAAAAGCAAAGTGGCATAACCCAAATTGAGGCTTAAGCCACTCTGCTTCGGAGCCCTTGAATTGTACGATTGAAATTAATAATGTCAAATTTTCAAATAAAAATAGAGAAATCAAACATAATATTGTAGGTCCAAATTATTTTTATACGGAAAATCTAACAAATAGTTTAAGTTAGAAACTTTACACTTAAAACAAATAAAAACAATAAAGAAATCGAGGAATTACATTATAAAACAAAAATTTGTGGTCGATGTCGGCAGCTATAATTTTTATTTTATTTTATTAAAACACTTTATTTGATTTTTTATTTTACTTCCTGTTTTTTTGTTTTATTTTAATTCTTCTATTATATCATTTAATTATTTTTCTGTTACTTATTATTATAACAATTATTATTTATTAAATTTTTATTAATTTGTTAATTTGAGTACGTTTGTATAATTCCTTTCTTTTAAATTACAAACCCCGCTACCTTGCCTGCTCAAAAACTAATAATGACGTAATTCTCTTGGAAATACAAGAAGAATTTCATGTTACACAATACAGATTTTTGAGAATCAATTCTCGAATAACTGCATTTCATATTAAATTAAAATGTGGTGGTTAAGTGCCGAACGTACGTGCATGCATGCATACCATAATACAAATAAATGTAGCATAACTTTTGAGACCAATAATTACATACAGAGTGTGTCACCTGCCTAATGTTTTTCTTCGCGTCGCAAGAAATTAACGATCATTTCACATATATTATTCTAATTTTTATAATAATTGTAGTTATAATTTTATGTATCCTAATAAATTTTCAAAAAAAAAAAATAAGAAAAGGAAAAAAGCAATTTATTATTGATAATGTTGATCTGAAAGAAATTAAAAAAATTGTTCAAGAGAACAAAAATCTTAACGATGGGGGAGTCATATATCCAACCAACCACGTTCTCGAAGGATTAATTGAATCTACTTCTAAGAATTAACACATAAAAAAACACAAATAAATTTCAATTAAACCATAGTAGTTTTTTCTAATTATAATATTTCCCACAATCTTACATTTTATTTTTTTTCACAAGCAACTAATGTTAAACCCAAAATTCATATTTCATAATTTTTCTTCTTTTTATTAATATCTAAAATAAACATTTTTCACATAATAGGTATATTCAGTACGGCGAGTATGTGATATTTTTTGGTAATACGAAAAGTACCAAACTATTAGAATCAAAGTCTTCTCATAAAAATTACAAGTGCTTTTCTTATTATTATTATAAGTACTTTTTTTTACTATCAAGTAAAATATTTAGTTCATAAGAAATTTGATTAATAGAATAGAATTTTAAAAAATTGTAAAATTTGGTTTAAGTTAAGTTTTTGAAGAATTCTGTTCGGAAAATAAATTTTATAAAAACAAAATTTTGTGTTTCTTTTTTGGTATTTACAATTATTAACCAAAAAACTAATAATACAAAACTTGTACGCCAAAAAGAATAAAAAAATATGAACGAAGATAAAATAAGAATTACTACATGGAACGCAAATGGCGTTCTCCACAAAAACGTATATTAGAAAATATTCCTAAAAACCCAAAATATTGATATATGTTTAGTAACGGAAAAACATTTAAAACAGCAAACAGACATAAAAATAAATGGTTACATAGAATTTAAAGCGGCGCAACCTAATAATGAATCAACAGATGGTTGCACAATTTTGATAAAGAATAATATAAGACATAATGAAATAAGTAAAGTAGAAAGAGACGATAGCCAATTTGATGCTGTGTGAATGGAGTCTTATAAACAAAATTTCGATGTTGGTGCGTTTTACTGTCCTGTGGGACGTTTTATAAAGCGTGGTTTATTCAAAGATCTCCTTAGAAAAAGGTTTATTCTGGTAGGTGACTATAATGTCAAACATATTGATTGGGGTTCTAGGTTGACCTCAACAAGAGGAAGAGCGCTAAGAAAAGCTATTAAAGAGATTGGGTGTCATTACCAATCTACTTTTACTATCATATTGGCCAAGCGATAGAAATAAAATACCAGATATTTTAGACTTCTTTCTAAAGAAGTCATTCTTTATTCTATAGTCTCTTCTATTGTCAAGAAAATCTCGCCAAATTTCATTAGTTTAGAAGATAACTATGACTTGGATTCGGATTATTCTGCAATCATATTAAATTTAACTGAGACACTTACCAAAAACAAAATACGCCCTTGTTGATTAATAAATCCGCTGACTGGACTGGTTTTAAAAAAGAGATAGAGAATAAAATAAACTTAGGAATTAAATTACGAAACCAAGATGATTTACATTCTGAGGTAGAAAATTTTAATAAAATCATTCAAAGCGCTACCTGGAATAATATAAAGCAATATGAGTATAAATCCTTAGGTAAGACTTGACCAAGAGAAATACTGAATAAGATAAGCGAAAAGAGAAGAGCTAGACGCAGATGGCAAAACTCACGAGATCCAGCAGATAAAACTGCACTCAATCGACTTACTCAGAATCTAAAAAGAAAAATAAGAAAAATCAAAGAAGATTCATTTGATAATTACATTAAAATTTGTTAGCCGAACAAAAAAGTTCCTAATGGCGGGCTGCTTTATCACTCCATTTGCTTAAAGAAAAATAGTGGAAGAAATAAAAAGTTTAAGGTCAAGAAAAGCATTGGGTTATGATTTAATTACCTCTTTGACAATGAAGCAATTACCAAAAAAGGGTACAACAATGTTGGCTTTTTTAATGAATTTTGCATTAAGGTTAAAATATGTGCTGGAGGAAGTTATGATGATAACAAAACCTGGTAAAAATTTAAATGAGACCAGGTCTTTTAAGCCAATTTCTCTGTTACAAATTTTGTTGAAACTTTTCGAAAAGTTATTACTAAAAAGAATGTGACTTATAATTAAGGAGACGTCATTAATTCCGAACCACCAGTTTGGGTTTAGAGTAGAACATTCAACTACTGATCAAATTCATAGAATTACAAATATTATTGAGGGGTGGCGAGACAGCTCGTCTGGAGCAACATGTCAATGTTGAGGCCACTCGGCTCCTTGTTCTCCGGTATTCTCCCAAAAGACTAAAGAGGATTTTGCCTTCTGATTTAGCGAAATATGCGCTTCACCAAATCAATGAGCTTTGAATCTCTTTCAATCTATATTAAAGAAAATTTGATGATTGGTCTAAGGGGACAACTATCAGAATATAAGGAGGAGCTTTTGGTGGTAAAACACATAACTAACTATGGGTTGCCAGGGAATGGCATGTTAGTAACATTCATGCTATTCTCCTTCCTTCGATAAAGAAAAAAATATTTATATTTCTTTAATAATAATTTTAATAATATTATTATTATTATAATTCATACGAAAGAAGAGTTAATTAGTATTTTAGTATTCTGAATCAGAAGAAAAATTAAATATTTTTCTTTATAAATTTATTGGACCCTATGGCTCCAACCACTTTTCACTTTAATTTAAGTTAACTTAAGAATCCAAAAAAAAGGCAGAATTTCTCATGCATGAAGATTTAAAACACTAACGAACTTTACTTAAGAAAAGTGTTTTTACTTTTTAATTCATATTATTTAGAGTTTTGTTAAGGATATCAAATAGAAAAGCTTGTATAAATAGGATTTTCATTGATTTTAATTAATTTTATTTTAATTACTTTAATTTCGCTCTCCTTTATAAATATAATAATAAAAAAACGCTCTTGTAAGTAATAAGAAATTAAAATTTTCAATATTAGCTGTACCTGAAGATCATTAATTGCATTTTTGGAATAATATCAAAATACCCGCGAGATTAACATTACTTGGATTATAATTAATGTTTTGCGAAAAAACTTGTTTTTGTTCTTTTTTTTTAAATTTGATCTTAAATTTCCCTCGTAGACACGATAATTCTGAAACTTTTAGAAATATTTTGTAGATAAATAAAGGTAATGAAAGGGATACATGTTTATAATGAGTATTATGCGTAGTAAAGATCAAAAAAATTTCATTTTGCTTGAAAAATACAATGTTTTAGATTTCTATTTATTTACTTCTAAAATTTTTCCCACATTATATTATATCAAAATGAATATCGGAACATAGAACTTTTCTTTCTGTGAGAAAAATAACGTGGAATTAAAAATAAATATCGGTTAAACGAAAATTTAGAAAAAAAATTTTTTTTAATTTTGATTTTGAACTTAAGGCTTTCTGAAACTAAAATATTCTTTGCAACTACTGCTATACCACTAGAAGAAGAATTTTGTCAGCTTTAAAATGAGTATACAAAGTTGGATTTGCCTTTTATATTTCCTGAGTTATAAATAAAAATGTGAAAATCAGACGGTTTTTACATGCTCCATCTTTGAAACCCTAAACTCCAGAACAAAGGCCCAAAAAGAAAAACGTCCCTAGGTGTATTTTGTTCATCTTCATGCATTTTACCACCCTGCTTCGGATGATAGAATTCATGAAGACTACCATTGAGTCCCGAACACTCTGTATAATTTTCTTATAACTTAATTTTTGGTTACTTATTTGAGCTCTGGTACTATGTGTTATTCGTTTTATTAGAACAGGTTTTTTTGTCTCCCGTGTTGTGGTAATAAGTACATTAAAGAGTTTTGATAGTGAGGTAAGAATATTAACTTATATACGGATTCGATAGGAAAATGCAATCGGCCATGCGATAATGTTGCCGATTATATATATAGTTGCCAGGTGTACCAGGAAAAACATTTTTTATTAAATTTTCTAATAGTTCATTCAGCAAAACATAAAATAAACATTCTGCTTACTATAGTCTCACTATACAAAAGAAGAGAATTTTATTTATAAAATTGATGAATTAAGTCAAATCATAAAGGATCTATAATAAAAGGAGATGTTACGTAATACTAATTTGTAATAATATTTCCGAGAAATTCGCTACAAGGATTTTTCAGGGTGTAAGAAAAATAAGCTTGGACCAATTAATTTGCGGCGCTAATATAAATTGATTATGCTAAAGTAAAATGCATTAAGCTCTCAAAATGAAGTAAAAATAATTAACTACAACAATAGTGCAGCATCTACTCCTCAAGATATGGGTAATACCCTTCACGATTTTTTTGTGACTGTCACGGATACCTCTCAAACACCGCTTAAATATACCTCCTGGAAATCTTGACCACGCATACTTTACTAATTTCTTCTGAAATATTCGAATGCCTTTTGATCTATTCTACAAATTTAATAGAAATGAAAACTGCTGTAGATTCTCTTAAATTATAGCTGCAACGGGTATAGATGGTTAGAGCTGTGATGACGCCAGTTTACAAAAGTAGTGATCCAATAAATCTCTCTAACTGCATGTCAATTTCTGTATTGTGTGCTTTAACGAAAATATTCCAAATAATAATTAAAAATAGATTGGATTTATTTTTAATAAACTGTAATATACACTCTGAACAATCTGTATTCGAAAAAAAATTCAAACACAACTGGTCTTTCACATGAAAAAGGTAATTTTTTTTATATTTTACTTGCGCGGAGGAAACCAATGTGTACGTTTGCAAGGTTTCAAAAGCTACTTAAGATTCATAAATAAAGAGTACCGCAAGTATCCACTTTGGGTCTACTTCTCTTTGGTATATACATAGTTGACCTAGCGCTCATTAAACGTGGAGAAAATACTGAAGCTAAAAATTAATCTTTTAGCTTTTCCAAAGTTGCCTGGCGGCATGGTATGTCGCCCACCTTCCTATCTGCCGCTGGCCTGCTCGTTTGTTGCATTGCGTAGCAACAGCTTGGAAGTGCTCAGCGGCATTCATTAGCCCAATCGCTCGAAAAGACATTATTTACAAATGAAGTATAATTATTAAAATTCAAAAAAGTTACAGCTGAGTGAAAAAATAGAATAAAGAATTAAAAATATAAATACTAAAAAAAAATAATGAGAAAATATAACTTTTACAATCACAAATTCATTTTAGAAGTATATCCAAATAAGTATCAGCAAATAAGAGCTTGCCAAACTATGTATCAGTTAATTATTTAAATTTACTAAACCAAAATTCAATAACTTTTAATTTAAATTTATTTATATCTTGAATAGTTTTGATTTCTGAAGGGAGTTCATTATAGTATTGATAAGCTGGGTTATAAATAGCGTCTCGACCATTAAATCTTACATTGGATGTAAGATAATGATAATTAATTTGTGTTTTATATATAGATCAATTGGTAAAATCTTATGCAATAAATGTTTTTCTTTGGTTGATGTTCTATTATGATGACCAAATAAATTCTTTATAGCCTTATTTTGTAATATTTGGAGAGTTTGTATATCTTTATAATAAGTCTTGTCCCGTATATGTGCTGCATACGTGGTAGAACTATTATACATACTGAAATATATGGATCTTTCCATGTTATACGGCACTATGTTACTAATAAGTCTAAAAATACCTGCTAACCTTCTGGCTTTTTTAATTTGTTCACAAATATGCGTACTTCAACTTATGTTACTGTTAATTATAATTCCTAAATACTTGTAGTTTTCCACCATTTCAAGATTGGTTTTATTATACATAATGTCAAGTGTTCGATTATTTTTGTTTCTGAACATTATATACTTTGTTTTGGCAGCATTGACTGTAAGTTTATGCAAATTCATCCAGTTGCAGATTTTTATTAGATCAAAACATATTTCGTTTTCCATCAGTTCCCAAGAGACATTGTGATATACAATATACAAATCGTCTGCATACATAAATGGTATTCCATAAAGTGTTAACTGAGTAACATCACTTACATAGCACGAAAGCAGGGTGCGATCTGGATAACTACCCTGTATCGCACCACAATTTGTATTTGAGAGGCTACTCTTAACATTCAAGCATTCTGAATATTGATTTCTATCTGCCAGATAGCTCGAAAACCAATTGTGTTCAGTACCAGTGATTCCGCATTCATATAATATTCTCAACAAAATTTGCAATCGACAGAGTCGAAAGCTTTGTGTAAATCAAAAAAAATTACCACCACATTTTTTTTTGAGTCCGAATAAGTTTGGACCTCGGTTATCATATCAAATAATGCACCTGAGGTACCGGAATTTTTCTTGAAGGCATATTGGCGCCTGTCAGTTAAGTTAGGGTTCTCAAGATGTTCTACGATTTGGTTATTTACGTAAGTTTCTATAAGTTTACTAAATATAGTGAATATAGATATTGCCCGAAAGTTACTAACATTTTCAGTGTCCACTAATTTGTAAACAGGAATAACACGGCTGGTTATCATAATGTTAGGCATTATTCCCTGCTGCAGAGATAAATTAATTAATAATATTAAGTTGTCCACTATTTAATTTTTACAAATTTTAATAAGTTTTGGTGATATATCATCGGCCAAAGCAGAATTAGAATTAGATAACTTATTATATCTTCAAGATACAACTTCAATGTCTTATATCTATCAATCAATTCAAATTTCAAAAGTTTATTAGATCTAATAAAAGGAAAATAGAATGATTTATTGAATTTCTTTGCCATTTCCATACCAATGGAACTATAATAATCATTGAATTTACTAATTTTGTCAATTTTTAACTCGTTACTTGATTCGATATCTGCGAAGAACTCCTTTTTAGCACTTTTCCAAAAATTTTTTGAAAAAAGTGCTTATTAGTTTCACTCTGTCCTTCCGCCCGTCAGTCCGTCCGTCCGTCCGTGGACACTTTTTTTGTTTACAAAACTTCTACACCTTTGAAGATAGAAAGCTGAAATTTAATATGTACGTAGATCTTTACTAGAAACTTATTTCCGTAGAACAAAATTTTTACCTATATCCCCCCTCTAGGAGTTATACCCCCCTAAAACCTAAAAATGGCCTTTTTTTAACTCTTTGTTTCAATGAAACCATAAGCATTTTTCAAATTTTGCAAACGCAGAAATGCAGTGGCTTGCTTCTCCTAGCGCGGTATAATATAGCTAATCTTTAAAAAAGCAAAATGGCCTTTCAAATTTACCGTTATCCAAAGTCCGTTTTTTACAAATTTTTGATGTCGTTTCTCTTCTAGACCCCAGCCTGTAGAAGCTTGAAATTTTAGAGGCTTTTAGACACTAAGAAATGCTGCATTTCGTTACAAGAAATTTTTTTTCCATGTCCACCCCCTCTCAACTTATCGCCCCTTGAAATTTGTAAATGCCCCTTGAATTTTTGACACCTTATATTTCCGAAACCGCAAGATTTTAAAAATTTCTATAAACGCAGAAAGCTAACGGTAAATTCAACGACATTAAGAGATATAATTATTTTTCTTCACACACACAATTAACCCTTAAAATCTAGCGCTATGTTAACCCCACTTTATATTAATTTTCGCTTTATTTCAAAGACTGCATAAATCGTTCATCCCAAATATATGTAATCCTAGAAATAGTTTCGTTTATGAATGAAAAAAATTTTAATAGTGTGGTAGGTACACATATACTGTATTTAAAAGCAGTATTTTCACTTGTTCAAGGTGCTACAATACAAACCATTGGTTTGACGCAACTTTATTACCGACCGTATTGTGTATACAATAGGTAGGTTATGTGATGGCAACAAATTTTGCATATCGACTTTTCGGTGGGAATGCACTTCTCCATAGTAGGGAAGTGTAAATAAACCATTTTTAGCAACCTGTCGGTCTATCGGTCTGTCCGTCTGTCGGTCTGTGTGTGCACGCGTGTATCTCAAGTTCTACTGAACCGATTTTTATGAAATTTTATATGTAATTTTATTTCCACCATGGCACGGATTGATCAACTTTTGGGATATATCAGGGCTCGGGAACTGCACTTTTTAGCGGGCCTGTTTTACATTTTTGACCATTTTGAAGAAACTATTCAACCGATTTACTTGAAATTTCATATATAAGCTTCGCTGGACCGGCCGCAAAACCTCCTGACTTTTGGAAGAAGTCAGGCGTCAGCAACTAGACGTTAACTACGGGCCAAATATACATTTTTGCGTATATAAAGAGAAGTAATCAACCGATTTCATTGAAATTTAATTTATGAATTGCTCGTATTAAAACAATGAACATATAAATTTTTTGGAAATATCAGGGCTCGAAAACTGATATGCGGGCCGACTTTTCATTTTTCACCTTTTTGAAAAAAATATTCAACCGATTTACTTGAAATTTCATATATAAGCGCAGCTCGATCGTGCGCGAAACCTCCTAACTTTTGGAAGAAATCAGGTGTCAGCAACTAGACGTTTTCTACGGGCCAAATATACATGTGTCTATAAAGAGAAATAATCGACCGATTTCATTGAAATTTAATATTTAGGTTCTTCGTATTAAAACAATGAACATATAAATTTTTTGAAAAGATCAGGGCTCGAAAACTGATATGTGGGCCGATTTTACATTTTTCACTATATCTACGGAACTAATTAATAGAATTTCTTGAAATTTGATATTTGAGTTCTGGTTGTTACCGAAAATAACTGACGAGCATTTCAGGGAATTCGGGTGGCACAAAGCGAAACTCTACTAAGAGCCAAATTTACATTTTTCTAGGTATGTTAGCTTACTAATGTCCTAAAAATTGGAAAGAGGTAATTACCAGGCATTTTTATAATATTCTGTAACACTTTTACTTAACTAGACAATGCACAATGCGGTCGGTTATGTGCTGAACACATCAGATTTTTTTTTATATTGAGACCACTAGTCATGTATTTTATTGTATCCCATTTCTTCTTCATATTATCGCCTGCTCTTTCAAACAATTTTGGATCATATTGTTCCTTTTTTTTGTTTCACCGTTGTTAATCTATTCATCCAGAATTTGTATTTCATTTTAAAATACTCAGAATCTTTATTTTGAACAGAATATCTACTACATTTCGCGGGCAATTTTTTTACAACGGTAACCCTATTTATTACATTTCTGACATAAGAAACAAATGTTTCAGCTATTATGTCAGCTTCAGTTTCATATATTGATGAATTTATTTCTTTTTTGACCATGTCCTAGTTTATTTTTGTTATCATATGATTAACTGCAGCCGGCTTGTTTATTTCAATCAAATTTGTAAATTTACCATATGGTCAGATATATCATGATGAAACAGAGAGATACTCAGATTAATATTTGGATTATTCATCAATACATGATCCAAGCAAGTATTAGATTCTGGTCTAGTAATTTCATAATTACAAAAATAATATGCATTAGATTCAACAATCATTTTGTACATTTGAGTATGTTTGTCTATATTATTATTTATATTAAAAATTAATGTTATGTTCATCTATATTATTATTTATATCATGTTTTCTAAATGTGCCTCAAGCTTTACAAAAAATTCTTCAATCAACTTCACAGTCTTTTCTGGAGGTCTAAATATGGCTGAAATATTAAGCGTTGTTTTTTTAAGGATAAGTTCTACGCTAACAATACTATTATATTCATCACAATATACATTTTTTTTACGGAATGTGATGCTCTTGTGAATGAAGACCTCCTTCATATCTATTTTTTCTACAAGATAACACAATCGAGTAATCTTTTATATGTATGGTGTCTTCTTCAAAATCTATTAACCAAGTTTCAGCTATTACTAATATGTGAAAAAGTTTTTTACAAGTCTCTAGCAAGAAATTTAAATCGTTCAATTTGTTTTTTATGCTTCTGGCATTTAAGTAAAGTATTTATTTGTAAATTAGTTGTATTAATATAAATTAAATATGTATATGTTTTTTTTCATTATAATAGTTCTTGGTTTTTAATATTATACTTCTCTTGCACAGTTTTTAGGTAAACCTAAAACTCTTTTTATGTTTTTACACGGGTTTTTAAAATTATGGAACACATCCTCAATTATAATATGAGTAGCATGTTTTTTTTACACGTTTTTTTACGCGGTTTTCGTTGGAACGTATCTACCGGGTAAAAAAAGAGTTGGGTGAATTTCAATTTAATTTTGCTTCAATTTTTCAAGCTGGATCTTGTTATAATTTATGTCCTCTCTCAGAATCTTATTTTCGCAGAGATATATTTTCGTCGACAAGACAGTCAATGTATGCTTTTAGCCCTCGCACTTCATTTTGTAAGGATTTGAAATCACTTTTTTGAGATGCCAGGTCATTTATTATTCTTTCCAATTTGGCATTGATAGAATTATCACCTGTATTAATATCTGAAATAGGTCCTGGATGGAGTATTTAGTAGACTTAAATTTGTTGACTTCCTTTTGTTACGTTTTCTTTTACATAATTGACAAAACCATACTATTTCATTATTTTGTGAATACTCGCGCATATCTTCAATACCCAATGCTGTACATCGACTGCAAAACCATTTTTTGCACTCACCAACACATTGGACGCCTGGATTCGTACGCAAATAAATTTTTTTTTGCACTGATTACAATTTATATTTTTATTATTCGCTGACATTTTGACATTTATACAATAGGTAACTTGACACGACTGTGTCGCTTTCCAGAACCTTTCTTAGTCTTGATAACTCTGCGGTCTTCCCGATTTCTCTGCAGAGCCCGATTTCCTTTTGTGCCTTCATCAACTCATTTTTGTACTTCTCGAGGCTATAGTTATATATATTTCAGCCACTCGATTCTCTGTTTCGCTTTGCTCTGTTGAATTAGGTCGTATATAGTTTTCGTAATAAAAGTAACTCACCACCCAATCCAAGGCTCCTGAATCTGAACTTTATCTTCTCTGCCCTCTTGCAGACGGAGATCCAATGCGGCCCTTGCCAGTTCGAAGTACATCATGCCTGTCGGCCCTCCAGGAACACCGTACTCTTTTCGCACAGCTACTGCCTCTCCGGTTCGGTATTGCTGCGATACACTTTATCGAATGGAACGCATAGGTGATGACGAAGCTCTGCTTTTCGAGGGATGTCCGCCACTCTTAATTGAGAATGACCATAGTCGTTCTTCTTCTTCTCAATTTTGGCAACACCCCAATTCGATGTAGACAGTCTTGTGGAAAAGTCGACTGATCGTCCGTCAACACATGCGACTAGCTTCACGTATCCCTGATGCCAACCATGATCCTGAGTCTTGTCTGCCAAAGCCATGATAAGATGACTCCTCAGGATCTCGTAGAACGTCTCAGAGATTGTTTTCGGTGCAGCCGTGCCCGGTGGCTTGTTGAGCTGGTGCAGCCTCTTGGCCTCCCTAGATGGGTCCTTTGTGGAACCTTGCTCTTCTTGGGCGCCTGTAGTTTCACCTGTCGCCATTCCACGATACTTTTAGCCTAGTTGTAAGTTGACCTTTCCTCCTCTGATCTCTATTCCTCAGGAATTTGGCCAATCCTCTCTAATTTCCAGAATGCCGATCGGCAGTCTCTGTAAACTCTTTATTATGTATTAATACATATTAATACATTTATACACATAGCAGATGAATTCGAAAATTGTTCCATATGTCTACGTATTGAGAAGACTAAGAAAACTTGTGTTTATAACGTTATTTGCATATATTCATCATATATTTTATTTAATGCCATTTTATCTAATATTGTATTATCTATGTACATAGTTTTGATTTATCAATATATAACCCAATGAACAAGCTGATTACTTTCAGTGTACACGTTCTTTAAATTTATTTTTATTTTTAAAAAAAATTTTGAGATCACAAAGCTTCGACTGAGTTGGTTATTTTAATTTATTCTACTTAAAATTTTTGTGTTTTTTTGCTATTGAATAAAAATTTTTATATATTATTTAAAAAAACGTTAATGAAAGCAAGAGCTTTTTTGTTTCTAAAGATACGTATTATATAGTTGCATGATTTATCTAAGTATATCAAGAGAAGATATGCATAATTTCCGATAAGAAGTACCTCTAAATGTTTTCTTTTTAAAATATTTCTACTGTTATAAATATAAGTATAAAAAATTTTGTAGAATAGTAATATTATAAAGATTTTTCTTGTAAGTGCTATATAAATTAGTGACTAAAGAAAAAAAAAATTAAAAATGAATGTTCTTAATTTACGTAAGCATCCATGTGTGATATTTGACCTATCGTCAGTCTAACGCTGATGTGATTCATACGCCCCTTCGGTTTTTTTTGAAGCTAACAACGCTTTCGCGGGTCTTAGAAGACACCCTTTCATAATATTTAAATTAGTTTTCTCTATCTCTTTGGTTACTGAATTATACTATGACGTGTGGTTCAAAATGTTTGACATTTTTCCGAAAAAAATTCTAATGATAAAATAATCCATATCCGTGGTATATTTATGCTATAACACATGCCAGGTACAGAAAATCAATATATTTAGGCTATATTGATCCATATCCATATAACTAGCAATGTATTTATATATTTGTGCACTTTTGATTAGTAATGTTTTTATTGATCAGACTACCAGATTTAATGAAAATTAAAATATTTTTTTAGAGTGGAAGTGTTAAAATGCGTCAACGTACCAAATTTTTATTTTTCTTTAAAGTATTGAAGAAAAACAATAAAATATTTGCATAAAATAATATCTTATAAAATCAAAATTTTGTTAAAATTAAATATTTTTTGAATGTTTCATTCAAATTTTAGTATATAATATGACTATATAATATAATATTTGGCAGTTTCTCAGATTTTCGTCTGGTAGTACAATAGATGAAACTAATTTTAACTTACATTTTGGAGAAAAACGCGATTCCATATAATAAAAAATAGTTAAAAATTTAATTTTCGTAAAATTACCAACTCGACAGCGGTAACATGTAAAGTAGCTAAAAAATTGCGGAGGAGCTTGAATATGTTTATTCTTTTATTGAAGAAACTTGTAAAATTTAGAAGATGGCAGCACTTCAGCTGGTTCAGCTTTTAATAAAAATATGCTTAGCGGAATCGATTTTGCAATAAAAAATAATAGATTTCAAAACCTTCTCTGAGAGCAATTCGAAAATAACATCCGAGAGCATTTCATTTTAAAATGTACCTTGGCGGATAGCAAGAAGAAATCGTTTGGAAACACGTAAAAATTTTCCTTAATCCAAATAAAACATTACCAACGCATTTTAATTCCGAAAAAAAATTATGATCTATAATAATTAACTAATTGAAAACTGAAAATCAAGTAAATAGAAAATAATGCTCATATTTCCAAACTTCAGAAAAATAGCTTTACTTACATTAATGATAGTTTGATGCCTCCCATGAGGCTTCTATTCAATAATGTGAATAAACGAAGAAATATTAAAAACATTAAATTTGTTGGAAATTTGTTAGAAATTCTACATAATTTTGTATATTAAAATATTTAATAGTGATGTAAATGTTCCAGTGGATTCTTTGGAGGATATTGATTCTATTTAGTTTATATTTGTTGGAATATTTGTTTAATATTTCCGAATTGATTATTCATACTCCCTCAGATTCCATTGTCATCCATGTAGGTGGTTCAAGGTATGCATGAAATTGGATACATTCATATGTGCCTATCATTTTAATTTTTGTAATTTAAATGATTTCATGCAAGAATTTTTTGAATTTTTATATTTAGGTAAAACTAAAAACTTGATTGTTTAAGGTTATTTTAATGTTGACATTCATTCGAAAATTAATGTTGTTGATGAGTACCTTTTAATATTTTCCTCTTTTAGAGTCTATCATTTCTGAAATTACCCGTCCACTTTCGCAAACTTACTTGGATCATGTTTTTGTAAGATTTTATAAAAGAGTCAGTTTTTCATTGGATAGTGATGTTCTAGATCTTGGTATAACTGATCATTGTATGATTAGTGTTTCTTTCCCTTTTTCTTCACTATTTTTTTCTAATAATCATCATGTTAAAAGTTTTTCTAAAGCTGATTTCCTTCAACTAAAAAATTTTATATTTCTTGAAAACTGGGAAGATGTCTATTCTGCTGGTGATCCTTGCGTTGCTTTTTCTTGCGTCGCATTAAACTGATAAATTTTATAACTTCATTTGGTTTTTTTGTAGTTCTAAACCCTTCGAAAAAAGAAAAATAAACTGAGATCCAAATCCAAATTGCATCTTTACAATTCCAGATTAAAAATCTATTGCAATAAAGTGTTTAAACGAGTTAAAACTCAACAAATATATGTAAAAATATATATTTTGTTTACAAGTAGCACTAAAATAAAAATTATGTCAATGCTTATGGGGCACTTAGCATACGTTATGTTTAGAAGTTAATAATAATGTTGTTTCAGATTCGAAAATTTTTGCAAACCATTTTAATAATCACTTCAACATTGTTTCTACTCGTAATACTAATAATTTAATTTCTCCTTGTTTATTTAATATTTCTTCTGATACTTTTATTATTCCTTGAAAATTCTTTTGCAAATAGCTTCTTTTCTGATGAAATTTCTTTTTTTGAAGTCCATAAAATTATATAAGGTTTACAAAATTCTCATTGTAAATCTGATGGAATAGTTTCCAATTTTATTTTAAAGCAAATTTTCAATGAAGATATTTTTGCAGGAATTTTTTGAAAAGCTATGGTTATTCCATTCTTTAAGAAATATGCTAATAATTACACTCCTATGTTTATTGTATCACCTTTTTCTAAAATCTTTGAAAAAACAATGAAGGTGAAAGTTCTGAAACATTTAGATAAATTGAATTTTTTTTCGTTCGATGGAACGTTTGTATTTCAATGTTGCTTGTATGTAATTTTGTAGTGAAATTTTTAATATTTCGTTTATCAATAATTTAGACCATTAGTTTTTTTGCATTTGTGTTAATCTATAGATGTTTCAAAGGCTTTTGATACTGTTGCTCTTGACATTTTGCTGGAAAAATTGCACAGGGCTGATTTTCGTGATTTTGGTTTTCCTCATATTTGTCTGGTAGAAAACAATCTTCTGGTGTGCCTCGGGGCTCGGGTTTATAAACTCCTTATTGAAAGAAAATTTTATGGATAATCCCGCGACATTTGCCGATGATACACGTTTTTCACATAACTGTACTAATCTTATGGATTGCTTATCCTGCCTAAATTAAGATTTGAATTTGGTTAGAAGATGATTCTCGTAGCATCGGATAATCATAAGTAAGAAAACAAATAATATTCTTTTAATTATGGTAACTTGCACAATTTGGCTTTTTATTACCATTTGCCAAATTGTTTAAGGTATCCTATTTTATTTTGCAATTGGGGTTACAACGATTCTTTTACCTGTAGTTCTGATTGCTTTGAAGTTGAAATGGTTAAATCTATAAAGCAATTGGGACTAGTTTTAGATTTTAAATTGACGTGGATTGACCATATAAATGAACTCAATACATATTTTCGAAATGTGATTAGAAAAATCTACTATTTGAAGCAATATTGTTCCTGCCATTTTTGAAAATACTTTATTTTGCCCTCTTTGATTCAAAACTCAATTAAGGAATTTCTTGTTGGGGAGGAACTCATATGAACCAATTTCATAAACTTCTTATGGCCCAAAAGTGTGCAACTAAGACCATTTGTAACAAAAATAGACGTTTCTCTAGCTTTCCCCTATTTTACTCCCTAAATAGTTTACTTTTAAGGCATTTGTATTCTTAAAAAGGCTCAAAATTTTCTTTTCTGGCCATACGAAGTTCTGGCCATTTTCTGATGTGGCAACCTTTCTTTTAGGATTCTCTAGTTTTGAGCACTTTTTTGATGTTTTGACTCCGAGATTTTTTAATCAGCTCCCATGAATTTTACGAAAGTCAATGAATTTTGATTTTCGTGAAATTGAAAATTTATCAAAAGTTGTTTTATGAAAATCAATGGTAACTTTATTGGTTTTTCTTGTAAGTTAATTTTTTACATCAACTATATTGTTTTTTTCTTTTCTTCTTATTTGCTTATATTATTTTTCTATTTTTGCTATTATTTCTTTTAATTATTTTTTTTTTATTTTTTTTTATTTTGATTTATTTATTTTATCTTTACTCATATTTATTAACTTAAACCCCACAATTGTTTTTCAATTTAAATTAATTAATGAATGTTAAAGTATTAAAGAATGTTCTTAACTTGTTTTCAAATTCTTATTTTCTTTATTGTTTGATTAAGTGTTACTCTGTATATATGGGTAACAAAACCTTTACTCCAATTTTCTAATAATGTAAAAATATTTTCAAGTTTCATACATTTTAGATTTTCTATCTCGTTCCAAATTTATTTCGAAAAGAAAAATTTTTACAAAAATTTAAATATTTTCACATTCATTTAGATCATGGATGTCAAGACTTTTGAAACTATGGGCCAATTTCCAATATTCTGTTTGACAAAAGGGCCACAAAATAAAACAATTAATTCAATTTTTAAGGTGTATAAACGTTTATTTATTTTTTATTAGAAGTACTGGGAGCTGAGTGACACTGCTTCTGTTGAACAAGTTTTAAAATATTGGGTTGCATATTTGTAGTAGCCAATCGTAGAATTGCAAGTTTAAATCATAATAATATTTTAACAATTCGTTTTAGAGGGCCGCACCAAAATAAGAAAATGGCCGCATGCGGCCCACGGGCCGCACTTTTGACATCCATGATTTAGATATTGAATGCTTATGAGAACAAAATTAAACAGCTTTTTCATACATACATATGTAGACTTATTTAGAGTTCAGGCAAAAATTTTTATTTAGGTGAAAAGTGCAAGGTTGTATTTGTTTTTTATCATGTCATACTCATACATACATATATGTCAGATGGATTATCAATAAATTTAAAAAGCGTGTTGACTAGTTCACTGATGTTTTTTCATTGATAAATTAGGTGATATTAACATGTACGTTTTTTAAATTAGATGTTCTCGGGCACAAGTTAAATTTTGTACAAATAAAAAAAAATACGTGATTTTATATTCAAATTCACATTTTATTCGTAAACCGGTTTTACGAATAAAATTTTGTAGTTCATAAAGAAAATATTATTTAAAATGTCTTTTGAAGTTAAAACCGGTTATTAGTTTTACGGACTTATTTTTATGTAAAGGACATAGTTCACTAATTGTAACGAAACTTTTTCCTTTAAATTCGTAGAAATGGAAAAGTTTCAATAAGACAACCGAAATTCCAGTGAAAATAACAGAGAATTTTTAATAACATAACAGTTTCTCAAATCACGCGATATTTATGTTTCAAAATCAGAACTCATAACAAAAAGGTATCTCTTTTTAGTAAAAGAATCTCAAAAGAATACAAAAGAAAAACCCTTGCAAAACTTTGTTATAATGTGGCGAATTCTAATTATTTATTGACATTTGTTTTAAGTTTCGTACATTCATTTAATATGTTACGCAAATGATTAATGTGTTATTCAAAATATGTGTATAAAAATGTCCATATAAATGTGTACATTTTTAATATGTACATAAATTGCAATATTTCATTTGTAAGCAAATATTATTAAGCAGTTTTGTTAAAACTTTGAAAGTTATTAAAATATATTCTGTTAGATATAAAAAGTTTTCATTTAATACTAAGCTTCATTGACATAAGATTAAGAAGCTTTCTATTATAAATTATGTCAATTGTTACTTGTTATTATCAAAAATAATTAACTTTTTTTTTCTGTTAGGTAAAATTTTCTAATTAGTTAAAAATTTTGTTGATAAGTATCATATCAATTAGAAAGGTTTCATATTCTAGGTTACGTATCAGAAACTAAAAAGCGATTTCAATGTTTGTGGCGCCAATATTATATGAAATAATCAGAATTTGTGACGCCAATATTATATGAAATAGTCAGAATTAAATAACTAATTCCTTTGAAGAGTAAGTATTTTCGTTTATTTAACGGAAACGATTTAGTTAATACAATTTTTCAAAGGAATACTTTTTTCCAAATTAAAGGAATATTCCTTTCCTTTAAAGTTTTTGTCAAAATCAAAGTACCGCTATTTTTCAAGTTTATTTAATGTGTGAAATATTTCTAAAGTTAAAACAAGTTTTAATTTGTAGTGAAGAAGTAGTTAAATTTTTGCGCGGAAATTTTTTTAATTTTAAATACATATGTATAAAACAAGAAAAAACGTTTCAGTCGGTATAAACCGATTGAATTATACCCTGCACCTTTCGTTGTTGTATAGCAATTACTCAAATCTATGAAAGCATCCTACAGAAACTTCATGTACATATATGACCTATAACTGGACACACAATTGCCAAGTTTCATGAATGTGACTTTTGGAGTTAAAATAAGCTTTTGGAGTTGTATGGCAAGTACCCGAACCTGTCAAGCAATTCCACTAAAACTTCACAAATATATCTGATCTACAATCGGACACACAACTGCCAAGTTTCATGAATCTGACTTTATTATTTTTCCAAATATTTAAAATTAGTTTCTGGAGTTGTATGGTAGGTACCCGAACCTGTCAAGAAATTCTTCTAAAACTTCAGAAATATATTTGAATTATAATTGGACACATGACTGCCAAGTTTCATGAATCTGACTTTATTATTTTTCCAAATATTTAAAATTAACTTCTGGAGTTGTATGGCAGCCACCCGAACCGGTGCAGGTACCGCAGATGACTCCTTCAAGTAGTTACAAACTTCATACCAAAGTTAATATACCCTTCACGAAGTGCAGGGTATAATAAAAAGGAATATTAGCCTGAAGAAATTGATGTACATATGTATGTATGTATGTGGCGTTGGAATATAAGGACATCCAATAGTTTTAAAATTTTAAACTAATACATGCACATATGTACTTATTATTACTCGTATGTACATATCCTAAATTTAAATATGTACAATTTTTTTTCTCTAAAAAATATACGGTTTTCGTATAAATGCTTGTAATATTTTTCTTAGTAATTCCTCTGTGATTTGAAAATGGTTGACCTTTTAAAAAAAAACAAATTGAAATTGGAAAAACTTCTATATTTTTAAAAAAAATATTTGTAGGACTTATTTTTTGGGATATTGTTATTTTGAAAGTTTTTAAAGGCTTGAATAATTTCATATATCGGTTATTACAAACAAATCTATTGTTCTATAAATTAGTTCACTTATCAATTTAAGTTTTCTTAGTTAAACGATAAATTGCTTTAAGTGCCTGAAAAATTTTTCTGAAATCAAATTATACTTTGAAAATTTAATAAAATAACATAAACGCATTACGGAAAGTACATATCATCGTATTATTAAGTCCACCATAGCTGGCGATATACTCTTCATCTCCGCTGCAAAAGGATGTCCGCAGGGCGGGGTTCTTTCGCCCCTCCTGTGGTCCATTGTAGTGGATTATCTAATCGCTGCTCTCAAGGGGCTCCGGGGCGCGTGTCTGGGGATACGCTGACGATGTGGCCTTCGTCGTGCGGGGAAAATTTGAGAGCACTATTTCTGATCTTCTACAGCAAAATTTACGTGTTGTGGAAAGGTGGTGCAAAGGCGTTGAGTTAAATATAAATCTAAGCAAGAGAACTTTGGTCGCCTTCACCAGACGCAGAAGCAGGGACAGATTAACGAGCCCAATTCTGTTTGGTGAACGTATTAGTTACTCGAGGTAGGTGAAGTATCTGGGGGTAACCCTGGATGATCGTCTCTCTTGGAATACCCATATCGATAGAGTTATCGGGAGAGCTACGGCGGCCTTGTGGACGTGTAGGAGCTTCATCGGAGGGACCTGGGGAATTAGTCCCAGAATAGCACTGTGGCTATATACGGCCCTTGCTAGGCCCATCGTCACCTATGCGTCGATTGTATGGTGCCGTAAGGCTCAGCAGGCGGGTGTGCGGGCCAAGCTGGAAAAGCTACAGAGGCTGGCCTGCCTGGGAGTGACCGGGGCGATGCGGACGGCTCCCACCGCTGCATTGGAGGTGATGATCGGATTGCCGCCACTGCACCTCCATATAATGAAGGAAGCTCGGCTGGTGACTTACCGACTTCTCTCTGGCGAGGACGGGGCAGGGCTAAAGTTGGCCCACAGAACTGACAGAGACTTCATTGAGGGCGATCCGATTCTAAGAATAACAATGTCAGATACCTGTCTGCCGCGGTACAACTTCGACCACAGGTACACGGTTCTGTTTCCCGATCGATGGACGTGGGATCGGGGTGGTCCGGTACTTAGGTCGGGTTCGAGCGTGTGGTATGCGGACGGGTCCAAAACGGAGTCGGGTGTGGGTTCGGGCGTATACGGTGTCCGCCCGGACACGCGTATATATGCAACCCTTGACCCGTGTTGCACAGTGTTCCAGGCCGAAATACATGCAATAGAGATCTGTCTGAGAAACAATTTGGAAAGGGGGTATAGAAACCGCACCATCTATGTGTTCTCAGACAGCAGGGCTGCGCTGCTGGCGTTCCGTTCAGCTCAGGTTACATCCAAGCCGGTCTGGAGCTGCCTTGCTGCACTTAGGGAATTTGCATCGGAGAACAGAGTGATGCTCATTTGGGTGCCGGGCCATAGTGGTCATGCGGGCAACGAAGTTGCCGATGAGTTGGCGCGGAGGGGATCTGGGGCTGCCTTTGTGCAGCCTCTGCCTTTCTGCGGTCTGCCTTCTTCCGCCGTAGGGGCCAGGCTTGCCTGCCTACTCGCGGCGGAATGCGGCCGTCACTGGCGGGACACGAAAGGGTGCCGTCATGCGAAAGTGTTTCTTCCGGCGTGCTCCGGCTGATTCGCCGCGGAGTTGCTGGGGATGAGCAGGATCCGGGTTCGCACTATTGCGAATTTCTTCACGGGGCACTGCCCGGTGAAGTACCACCTGCATAGGCTGGGGAAGTCGGGCTCCCCCCTGTGCAGATTTTGTGGGGGTGGCGATGAGACCGCCGTGCACATTCTCTGCGACTGTCCGGCACTAGCTGTTCGGCGCCGCAATTATCTTGAACATGGGTCCCTAAGTGTTCGGGAACTGTTGTCCAACTCCCTTAGGGATATCTCCGGCTTTGTGATTGGGACGGGAATATTATAGACGGGAGAGTGGGGTGGCTACAATAAGTCAAAAATGGCTGCGGTGGCTTGGGGGATGCTCCTGTCCCACTCGCTTCCCTTAGAATATACAATCTACAATCTACAAGTACATATCATGGATTGTAAGCAGGAGTTTTTATATATTTCCAGCTTTCGTAAACATATGAGAAGGATTAACAATAATATTAATTTATTAATATTATTTAATTTCATATAAAAATTCATTTAAATAATTCATTTATGGAGTTTACTGAAGCAAATACAGCTACGTAGAAGAAGATGATACAATACCAGAATCTGATATAATTGACATAGAATGTGAAGATTTATTAAAAACTCTAAGTGAAATTTGCGGCAATTTGTCTTCTATCATATATATTTCACGTAGAAGTAAGACAAAGTTATTTAATTTGCTTTTTTGTTACTTGGTCTTAGAATTAAATTCAGCCATTCAGAACTCTCTGAATCGAAACATGGACACCATCCTTAAAATCTGGACGCTCTTTTAAAATTAGTAATGCAACATCTACTTCAAATTTGAATTGAAGAACCACAAAATTTATATGTAAGAAGCATTTTTATTTACCGTAATTGCATATATTGAAAAAAATATTTCGTAAATTTAATTGCTTTCTTTAAGCATTTTAAAGTTCATTTAAATTTATTATTAATTTTTTAGATGTGAAAGGACTCCAAAGTTCGATAAAATAAAAGGTAAGACTGAAAGTAGTTTTTTATCTGAATGTGATAGAAATTACATTTCTCAAGGAATTGTTGATTACTTTGATAGGAAAATTATCCTACCACGTTTGTGTACTGAAATTATACTCTACATTCCACACAAATTGAGGAAAATTTACCTGGAGAAAGGAAGGTAAAACAGAAATAAGAAAAGTCAAATGAAAGTTCGGCGCGTGTATTTTTATATTGTTTTAGAACGCGTGGTATAGCAAAGAAAAATGTAAAATCAACATGTAAATTTTCTTACGGATTGTACAACAAAAGAAGGTCCTCCTTGAGTTTAGATTAAAATCAGATTATTGTGTTTAATTGAGTTTAGATAAAAATATATAAGCAGAAATAAACGGTACAGTAGAATGTAAAGTCTGCTATTGTCAATACTATAACAAACTTTTGTTACAGAAACAGAAGCACGAGAAATAAAAGCTTGGCTAAAATTCAGGCGATTCCATATCAATTATTAAAAATCGGGAATGATACATTTCGTATTGAAAACAGGATTTTTTAAAGTGTACTAATGGTCAGAATATTCGTGAAATAATAAATGAACGGCCAATGTTAAAAACTTGCAAGCGATTTAAACTGGTAAAAAAAAATATTTAAATCACGAATAAACGTTAATCTCTTTTTAGCACTTTTCCAAAAAATTTTTAAAAAAGTGCTTATTAGTTTCACTCTGTCCGTCCGTCCGTCCGTCCGACTGTCCGTCCGTCGGTCCGTCCGTCCATCCGTCCGTCCGTCTGTCTGTTTACAAAACTTCTACACCCTTGAAGGTAGAAAGCTCATGTACACAGATCTTTACTAGAAACTTATTTCCGTAGAACAAAATTTTTACCTATCTCCCCCCCCTCTAGAAGGTATACCCCCCCGAAACCCTAAAAATGGCCTTTTTTAACTATTTGTTGCAATGAAACCATAAGCATTTTTCAAATTTTGCAAACGCATAGAGGCAGCGGCTTGCTTCTCCTAGCGCGGTATACTATAGTTAAACTTTAGAAAAACAAAACGGCCGTTCAAATTTACCGTTATCTAAAGTCATTTTTTTTCCAAATTTTGATTTCGTTTTTCTTTTAAACCCCAGTCTGTAGAACCTTGAAATTTTAGGGGCTTATAGACATTAACAAATAATTCATTTCGTTAGAAGAAAATTTTTTTCAATCTCACCCCCTCTCAAGTTATCGCCTCTTGAAATTTGTAAAATTTGAATTTTTGAATTGCACCTTATACTTCCGAAACCGCAAACGTTTTTAAATTTTTATAAACATAAAAAGCTAGCGGTAAATTCCATGACATTAAAAAATATAATTATTTTTCTTAACTCACACAATTAACCCTTAAAATCGAGCATTATGTTAACCACTCTTTATATTAATTTTTGCTTTATTTCAAAGACTGCATGAATGCATCATCCTAAATATATGCAATCCTAGAAGTAGTTAAATATGAATGATTTTAATAGTGTGATAGGTATACAAAGACTGTATTTTAAAAGTAGAATTTTCACTTGTTGAAGGGAAAAGTGCTACAATACAAACCATTGGTTTGACCCAACTTTATTATGGGAAACTACAGACTTCCATTATTTTTGGAAGGCGACAAAAATTTCATTTAAATTGAGAAACTTTCATGAATATATATCACTCAAATACGAAAAGCAGTTAGAAACAAGATCCGCACGCAATATTGGTGTCTGTAAGAATTCAGAATCATAAGTTTCAATGTACACCACACAATGTAAGTCTGTAAAATATATTGCATTTATAATTACATCATTGTTATTTTTCTAGACAATTTACATTTTTTCCATAAAATTTTAAAACAATCAGTAATCCTACACCGGAATAAATCTCTTTTATTTTTTTACAGTAACAAAGGATGCTTATCTATTATCTACCTGCTACATTTTATGTATATATAGCTACTTCTCAGGTGCCAAAAAGTATGAGTACTTCTAGAAGGGCTAGAGACATGGGACACAAGGCATTAGATAGAGTTTTACCTCTAGCGTCCCACAAAAATCTGCCATTGGCTTTTTAGCCCCGAAATAGCTCTATTTTAAGATTTTCTGAAAAAATTTTTGTATAACAAAAGCGCATTTTTCTTTTATACTTTTTATAATCAGAAACATAAACGAAAGAAATAAATGATACGTTTTACGTTATTATTTGAAACACAAACCGGGAAATAAATAATATTTGAAAATATAATGATCTCACACATTTTTGGTTCGAAAAATCCAATTAATCTTAACGTAAGTAAATGTCAGCTTTTGTCAAAGACATCAGATGTTTTGTGGCATCTGAATATTAATGCTTCATTTGTTATTGTTTTGAACATTATGGTTCGTCAGCAAGCTTTAAAAAAATTTACATATAGAATTTATGTACGTATGTAGCCAAAATTTTATTTTTATTGTTCCGAGACTGTAAAATGCTAAATTTTAATACATTCATATGTATATACATATGTATATTTGAATAAAATTATTATTTTGTTTTTACCTAAACCTTTTCTTTATTTGAAAAATTCATTTCTGTGTGTTACCCCCATAATTTAAATAATTATTTGTTTAAAATTTATTTCTGTATAGCAAACCACAGTTTTCGATATTATTCAATTCATATAGAAAGCAAAAAAAAATTAGTTAGGAAGCTTTAAAAAGGAATATCCATACATATTTATGTACCTAACTATTATAACAATATTTTTTTGGAAATTTTCTTTAAACTTTTATAATAATATTTATCTGTAATATATTAAAAAAAAATAAAACAAAAAATTTAAACAAAATAAAAAAAAAATTAAAATAATCTAAAAAAAGAAAAATACGACAACATTAAGGCAAGCATTGATCCAATAACCTTCCGGCTATCAGACTACCACGCTACCCACTAGGCTACGCAGTACCTTGAATTTCCCTTTATAATTCTATATTTTATTCATATTTCGTATAACTCTTCAAAAACCATCCTATTTTACATTTTATATATATTTATATGTTCAAGGCCGACTTTAACTATAAAATTGAATTAAACACCATTTTTGAATTTTTAGTCGGTCTACCGATTACTTTATTATTAACAAATGAACTGACTTTTATTAATTTTACAAAATACAAAAAAATATGTTCTTAAAATTACAAAAATAATATTTAAAAAAAAATTCTTTCTTCTAATTTGGGACACATTACAAAATTATCATTAAATTTGCTTATCTTGTAATTACTTACATAAATTTCTTTAAAAAAAATTGATTTAAAATTCTCAATATGCCAGCCACATGCTTATTACAAAATTATCATTATACCATATTAACGTTATAATAATACGTTAAACGAAAATAAATGAATAATGCAACATAAGAAAAAAATGCAACATAAACTTTTTTAAGTGGGTCGTTCGTTCACGATATGTTTTAATAAAAACATATGTATGTCAGTTTAGTTAAGTTAAAATAAATTGTAATTGATTTAGTTTGTTTTGAAATATGATAAGTACAAAAAAAATTTACGATAAAAAAGAATTTATGAAAATAAAAGAGAAAAATTGAAAAATAAAAGTGTCGTTTGTTTTGATTAATTTATTGTAATGAAATAATATTTTAATTGATAAGAGGATAATCTTTCAGAATATTATCATCATTTGATGTTGATGATATAACTATATATAGCTACTTCTCAGGTTCAAAAAAGTACGAGTACTTCTAGAAGGGCTAGAGACATGGGACAAAAGGCATTAGATAGGGTTTTGCCTCTAGAGTCCCAGAAAAAGCAAGAATTCCACCCACCCTCCCCCTTCACCCCCTCGCAAGATGCTTTTGACCACTTTTTACAAAATGGTACTACATTCTGCAGGGGTAATTTTTATTTACTTTTGGTGGTATAAATATTGTATGTAAATTTATATTTGGAAGTGTGAGTTATAACAAAGAGTGATTACGTTTTTAAGAAAATTGTAAAGATTTAATAAAATCTACATTGTTTTATAATAAGTATGTATGTACGCATTTAGTTATGAATTCTTTTCGCGATCTTTTGCAAAATGTATTAGTAAGCAAAACATAAGTGTAAATTAAACTTCTTGACAATATATTCTTAGAACAAAATTTTATAAGAAAATGTTATTGTATTGCATTAAACCTCTTACAAATAGGATATTTTCAAAAGAAATATTTAGAACCGACACTCGCTGATATTGAATTGTAAGGGTAAAGCTTTTTTAATTTTATTAAAAAAAAAAATAAAATTACCAATAACAAAAAAGGTCATCTGGTAAAACGCATTTTTCAGGGTTCAAACCTGGGACTTTTCGCATAGATATAGTATTAATGTTAACTCATTATACATTCACGCGTTTTATTCGCATGTATTATAAAATCCAAATATATACGTGCATGGATTTTAGTAGCGAATTATTTTATGCGTATACGGTAATTTAATGCTTATCGTGCTTATTGCCAAAGGTATTTAACGATTTTATGCGACATAACTCAAAGCTGGGTTCTAAAATAAATTACTCAAAAGATATTAGATCTCAAAGCAACTAATTATTATAATTACTAATTATAATACAGGTGTTTATTTGAAGAAAAAAGTAAACTTAAAATATCTCACTCAGAATGAAACACAATTTCAAAACTACAGACATAATACTTGCAAGGCTTGCAATGCCTTGCAAATATTATGTATTGAAACAGACAGATAAAAAAAACATATATAGAAAATATTAAAAAGTTTTTATATACGAAAAGTAGTTCAGAAATATTCAATAAATCTTAGTAAATATTGAAAACAAATTTTATTATTTCAAAATACAAATTAAAGGTTTTTCACCCAGTTATAATATGAAAATATAAAATGAAAACACAAAAATTACTAAAATAACTTGTTTTTAAAGAAGTGTATTATGTGACCATATGTCTTATATAATTAACAGAAAAGTGTCCGTCAAGGCAAAGAGTGCAAATTCAATTAAAAAACAACATCCTTAAATTCAACAAAATATACATAGTTCTTTAAATTGTACTTTTCAACCTCAAATAATTCTATACGGAAACGAATTTTACAATAATAAGTTCCTTTGAAACAATGGGAATATCCGTAAATATTTTTTGGGTTAAAGGAATCTAGTTCGTTAAAAAACTAAAATTCAACAATAAAATTTCGTTCACTGCATCAGAAAATTCCATTGAAACCACAACTATGTTCTTTAAATCAACAAAGCACTTTCCATAGTCTTGAAGAACAATTTCTTCCAAAACAATGGAAATATTTGCAAAAATCTTTTAGGTTAACGGAACCCAGTTTGTCAAGAAAAAGCTTCAACAGCATACTGTCTGTTGTTGCAGCTAATAATTCCGTTAAAAATTTTTCTGTACAACAGAAAATACTGTTAAAATAACATATATTTTTTTTCAAAACAACAAAACGTGCTCCGTAGTTTGAACCCGAATATTCCTTTAACATCGCAAAATTTTTCGTAAAATATCTGGCGATAAGCAACGGAAGAAAACAAATACCTACGGACCTCTTTCAACGAAAAAGTGCTGAATCAAAAACTACGGATTTTTCCGCTGAAAGAATGGAATTTTTAGTTGATTTTAGATACTTTTTATTTTGGATGTACGAGCCAAATATACATTTTTGCGTGTATAAAGAGAAATAATCAAGCGATTTAATTGAAATTTAATATTTAAGCTCTTCGTATTAAAACAATGAATATATAAATTTTTTGGAAAGTTCAGGGCTCGAAAACTGATCTGCGGGGCGATTTTCAATTTTTTACCATAACTACGGAACGAACTGATGGAATTTCTTAAAATTTGATATTTGAGTTCTTGTTGTTACCCAAATTAACTGACGAGCATTTCAAGGAATTCGCGTAGCACAAAACGAAAGTCTACTAAGATCTAAATTTAAATTTTTTTAGGTATGCTAACTAAAAGCTTACTAATGTCCTAAAAATTGGAAGAAAGTATTTAACTGACATTTTTATTAGATTCTGTAACACTTTCCACTAGACAATACACATTGCGGTCGGTAATGTTCTGACCACATCAAATTTTTTTTCTTTCCTTAATAATTTATATATTTCTTACAGGAAAATAAAATAAAGTTGGGTCAAACCAATGGTTTGTGTTGTAGCTTTTTTCCCTTCAACAAGTGAAGATACTGCCTTGAAATACAGCCTATGTATACCTACCACACTATTAAAATTATTTTCATTCACAAGCGAAACTATTTCTAGGATTGCATATGTTTAGGGTGCAGTCTTTGAAATAAAGCAAAAACTATTATAAAGAGGGGTTAACATAGTGTTCAATTTTAAGGATTAATTGCGTAAGTTAAGGAAAATAATTATATTTGTAAAGTCATGAAATTTACCATTAGTTTTTTGCGTTTATAGAAATTTGAAAAGGCTTGCGGTTTCGAAAATATAAGACGTCAAAAATTCAAATTTTACAAATTTCAAGAGGCGATAACTTTAGAGGGGGTGAAAATGAAAAAAAAAACAATTCTTCTAACAAAATAAAGTATTTATTGATGTCTAATAACCCGGCGGGTATGGAAGCGAAATACCCGCATTGAAATACAGCCTACCCGCCTTGTATACCTACTACACTATTAAAATTATTTTCATTCAGGAATTCCCGCAGTAGGAATGCTTGTGGTAAGAGTCCACTAAAAGCCAGTACAAATCCAGAAGCGTCTGCGACTGAGAGACGGCAGAAATTGGGCGTGCTGCCTTGTACGAGGTATTTATTGCCAAAGTCTAGGAGAAGTAAACTTCGAAATAAAACTAAATCAATGCAGTCCAGTAAATCTGGAAAATCCACACTCTTCGGAGGCTGGTCTCACGGATTCTGGGGAAGATCACTTATTGCATCAAACTACTACTACTGACCCTTTTAAAAGAACACCTCAGGTCATGCGGACACCACCATGTGGTAAAAGCAAAGAAAACAGCGACAAACAAAAAAATACCAATATGGATGCAGTTAATGAAATAAAAGACCAGAAAACTGATAACGCTTAAATATAAGAATAAGTGAGCTAGAAGGGCTTTGTAAAGAATTGAAAAATGAAGTCCAGTATCTCAGAGAGGATAATAAGCTAAAGTTGGAATCAAGCAATGTAAATACAATAAAAGAAATAAATACAGAAAAAGTTACGACAAACAAAGTGGAATACTGCACAGATGTGCATCCTCCAGAGGAGGATCTGGCTCGGTACTTCAGCACATCAAGATTAAAATGTAATCACTTAAGCGAAATAATTTGTGCTCAGTGATTTGTAATCCTCAGTGCAGAAGGTGTCAGAGATATGGGCACACACAGAGGTTTTGGCAGCGTCTGGCTCAATGTGTCAAGTGCGCTGGTCCCCATTTGACGATAAATTGTACTAAGCAAAAAATCGAAACTCCAAAGTGTGCAAATTGCTCAGAGGCACATAATGCGAATTACAGGGGTTGTAGAGTCGCAAAGGAATTACAAAAAAGGAAAGATAATCTTACAAAACAGAAACAAATAAAAATAACACGAAAAAATACTCCCAAAACTCCAAAAACCCTGAAAACAACTACATTGAGCAAAAGAGTGCAGGGAATACAATATTCTCAAGTGGCGAGAGGTGAAATATATAACCATACCAAAGAACACAGAGATTTACCACCTCAAAGACCTGCTGAAAGCAATATAAATATCATGCAAATGATGCAAAATATGATAAAAACTATGACCGAAATCTCATTGAGATGGAACAGATTAGAAGACAAGCACGATAATGTTTATGTATGTACATCAAAAAGAATAAAAAATAATAGACGAAGATAAAATAAGAATTGCGACGTGGAACGCAAATGACGTTCTTAATAAGAAGCGCACACTAGACATATTCCTAAACTGCAAACAGATATATAAATAAATGGTTACATGGAATATAAAGCGGCGCATCGTAATAATGAATCAAAATATGGTTTCGCTATTTGGATAAGGAATAATATAAAACATAATGGAATAAGTAAAGTAGAAAGAGACGATAGCCAATTTGTTGCTGTACGAATAGAGTTTTATAAACAAAATTTCGATGTTGGTGTACTTTACTGTCTTCCGGGACGTGTTGTAAAGAGTGGTTCATTCAAAGATCTCCTTAAACAAAGGTTTATTCTGGGAGGTGATTATAATGCCAAACATATTGATTGGGGTCCTAGATTGACCTCAACAAGAGGTGGAGAACTAAGAAAAGCTATTCAAGAGATCAGTTGTTACTACCAATTCACTTGCAGACCAATATATTAGCCAATTAGAATTAAAGTACGAACCCAAGATGATATGGATTCTGAGGTAGAGAATTTTAATAAAATCATACAAAGCACTGCATGGAATAATACAAAACAATATGAGTATAAATCCGTTGCTATGGCTTACCCATATTCAATATGATAAGCAAAAAGAGAAGAGCTAGACGCAGATGGCAAAACTCACAAGATCCGGCAGATAAAACTGCACTCAACCGACTCACTTCTCAATCGGATCTAAAAAGAAAAATAAGAAAAATCAAAGTCTATTTGCCATTCGTTCCTATTAGAGGATATTGGTCCATAGACCAAGTCTTATAGACCAATTTTTCTGCTACCAATTTTGTCGAAACTTTGAAAAAGTATGTGACCTATAATTGAGGAGAGGTCATTAATTCCGAACCACCAATTTGAGTTTAGAGCAGGCCATTTAACTACTGATCAAATTTATAGAATAACAAATGTGGCAATGCTAAGTAAAAGTAGATAAAATATGACTAAAATTGAAATGTCAAGTACAAAATGTAACAATGATAAACGAATGCAACTATGCAAAAAAGTAACTAAACAGACAATGTCAAAGAGAAAAAGTGAAAAAGGAAAAAAACAACAGTCAGTAAGATTTACGCAATAATAAAAGAAGGTTCAAAAATTTAAATGGTTGTGTTTTTAATAATTATCTTTACAGGAAATATCTCACAAAGTGGTGTCAGAAGTGAAATTTATTAATTTATCAATAATAATATTTAATACAAAAAATAAATAAATACAAATAATATAAGTAAAAGAAATAATAGGTAGTACGTTAAAAAATTATTAAAAGAAAATTAAAGAAAGATTATACCTACTTACATATTGTGTATGTACCTGTGTGCAATGCGCACGTTAGTGTACTATACATAAATAATTGATGCGCAAAAAGTATAACAGACATAACAGAATAAACAGTTATTCAAAAAACGAACAAGTTTTTCCATGCATACATATTGTGCTGATGAGTACCTAATATTGAATTAACCAGTTAGATTTTTCTTAATATACAGTTTTAAAAAAAAAAATACATGTGTACATACATTTGAGTATACATAAAATATAAATGCAATAAATACATTGAGTATGCATAAATAAATAATTTATTTTAAAGTGTTTGGACAATTGCGACTTTATTATTGAAAAAAGACAATTCATATAAAATGGGAGAGTTAAAAAAACTGAGTGTCAAAGAATTAAAAGTTATTCTTGAAAATAAATCTTTGTCAACAACAGGTACAAAACTCAAATTAATTGAGAGAATATTGAAAAGTCAAGAAAATATGTCAGGTAATAGTGAAAATTTTAATAATATTGCGATGAATTTAAACAATACTGAGAACACAAACTCAGAAGTGTCAGAATTAGGGCTTCGATTGACTAATATAGCCAATAGAGAAAAAGAATTAGAAGAAAGAGAAAGAGCCATAATTTACAGAGAAAACCTGTTGAGTACCGCCGGAACTAGCAGAGGAAACATGTGCCAGTGGGGATGGAGAGAAATTATAGAATTATTGCCAGATTTTAATCCGGGTCATGAGGATAGTCTTACGACGCCTTATTGGATTGAAAGAATCAATCTCCTAAAAAATGGCTATAAGTAGTCAGATGAATTAGTCTTGGCTAGCGTAGCATTTAAGTTAAAGGGATCTGCTAAATTGTGGTTTAATTCTCTACAAAAAATCCATAGTTCTTGGGAAGAATTCTGTGCCGATCTTAATTTGTATTTCAAAAATGAACGAAATGAAGCTGATTATCACATGGCAATGCAAACTCGGAAACAATATGTAAATGAAACTGCTGAAAATTACATTATGGTAATGAATCGTATGGGAAAAAATGCTCATTTTAGCGTTGAAGCTATTATAAGGTATGTAATAAATGGTTTAAAAAATACTAATTTACAAAACTTGTTGAGGATTGGATCGTTCAAAACAATTACTGAACTTATTACAGCAGTCAAATGATTTGATAATTTTACTGTACCAGACAAATCACATAATCCAACACAAAATAGTAAAAGACATGTGCACGCAATAAATTATAAAACACGAATTAATCAGACATTTAACAAAAATATTTTATGCCATATTTGCAAACGAAGTGGCCATACAAGCAATGATTGTTGGTTCAAAAATAAATTTAAAAAAGAGTACAAATGCTATACCTGTAATAAGTATGGTCATATATCAAAAAACTGCAAGAAACAAAAACAAGTTAATTTTACATCAAACTCAAATAAATTTGCAAAAAATATTACATTCCCTAATAACGTTATTATTGAAGCTCTAATAGATACCGGATGTAGTTTAAATCTGATTAAAAAGTCTCAACTAACTTTATTAAATTCTCCAAACAAATCACAAATTTCAAATGTCAGATTAAAGGGTTTGGCAAATTCTGAAATTGAAACATTAAAAAAAATTGAACTGCAATTCAAATTGGGAAATAACTGGTATAAATCAATTTTTCTTTCGGTTTCAGATGAAGCAATATCTTATGCGGTAATATTGGGCGCTGAATTTATTCAGGACGTTTCAATTACAATGAACAAGTCTAAAATATCAGTATATCCAACAGATGTTAATACTTTCGATGTCTTAAATATAATGACTAACTATAATGATGATTTAAACATTAAAACAATAAATCCAAAATATATCAAAACTGTAAAAGATCTTTTTGTCGAATATCCGAATCTTCCCAAAGAAAAAGTTGAAATACCTATTAGTTTGAATTTAGTATTAATAGATGAAAAACCAGTTTATCAACCAGTAAGACGCCTTTCAATAGCAGATAAACAAATAGTCGAGAATCAGATTGCGGAATGGTTAAGTGCAGGTATTATTGTTGAATCTTTTTCGGACTATGCCAGTCCAATTGTATTAGTAAATAAGAAAGATGGTACAAAGCGACTATGCGTTGATTATAGGGCTTTGAACTCCAAAATTATAAAAGACAGACAACCGATGCCCTTAATCGAGGATCAGTTAGATCAACTGCCCACTTTTAAATACTTTTCCACAATACATTTAAAAAACGGTTTTTTTCATGTACCTGTCCACAAATCCAGTCAACATTACACATCGTTTATAACACACAGTGGTCAATACCAATTTACCAAAGCTCCATTTGGATTGAGTACATCACCAACAATATTCTTACGCTACATCCATTTCATATTTAAAGAATTAATAAAACGAAAAACTTGTCTTACTTACATGGGTGATATAATTATTCCAGGAGTTACCGAAGAAGAGGCAGTGCTTAACTTGAAAACAGTTTTAAAACAAGCGGCAAAATATGATTTAAAAATTAATTGGAAAAAATGTGTATTCCTAACTGATAAAATAGAATACTTGGGATACGTAATAGCAAATGGCAAAATTCAACCTTCCGAAAAAAAAATTGAGGCAGTTAAGTATTTTCCGAAAATTAAAACTCTTAAACAATTAGAGAGTTTTTTGGGTTTGACGGGCTACTTCAGAAAATTCATCCCCGATTATGCTTTCATTGCTAAACCGTTGACAGATTTGAAAAAGAAAAATAGTATTTTTAAAATTGGCGCAGAAGAAGAATAAGCTATTCAAAAATTAAAAAATTGTTTATGTTCTAAACCCGTATTAAGTTTATATAACCCTGGCAGAGAGTTAGAACTCCATACAGATGCATCAAAGTTAGGATTGGCAGCAATTCTTCTACAAAGTAACGACCAAAATGAACTGCATTCAATTCATTACTGGAGTAGAAAAACCACAGAAATCGAACAACGATATACGAGTTACGAGTTGGAAGTCCTAGCGGTCGTACAAGCAGTAAAAAAATTTAAAACATATCTCGATTCAACAAATTTTAAAATCGTCACCGATTGCGTAGCCTTTAAACAATCAGTTAATAAAAAAGAAATAATTTCATCTCGCATAAATAAGTGAGCAATGATTTTATCCAATTTTTCCTACACAGTCGAGCACCGCAAAAGTAATTTCATGAAGCATGTAGACTCATTAAGTCGTAATATTATGCTCATAGAAGTACAAGATACTCTAATGGAACAAATTAAAAACAGTCAAAAAGAAGATACCTATTTGCAATTAATCATAAAAAAAATTAAAAATAATGAGAAAGTTAATGACTATGCTTAACAAGACGACATTCTTTACTACGAAAACATGGAAGTAATTTGCTGGTTGTACCAGGAAATATGGAGGAACAAATAATTAAAAGTGCACACGAAGACGGCCATTTTGGGGTTCAGAAGATGAAGGAGCTAATTCAAAGAAACTATTTCATTCCGAAATTGGAAGACAAATTACAAAAATATAAAACGTCTTGCGTTAAATGTATATTAATTGATAAAAATTTGGGTAAAAAAGAGGGGTATCTTCACTCAATACCTAAAGGTGATGCACCTATGGATACATTGCACATAGATCACGTGGGTGCAATTGTCAACACCGTCAAACAGTACAAGCACATCTTGGTAACAATAGATGCATTTAGTAAATATGTTTGGTTATACCCAACTCGCTCTACTTCGTCGAAAGAAACAATTAGTAAACTTCAACTACAAATTACAAATTTCGGGATTCCACGGAGAATAATTTCAGATAGGGCACTTCATTTACAAGTACCGAATTTTTCGAATTTACAAAAGAATTAAATATAAAACATGTGTTGATACCAACCGGTTTACCTCGAGCAAATGGTCAAGTCGAGAGGGTAAACAGAATTATAATTCCAACATTAGCAAAATTAAGCATCGAAAATCCCAACTGTTGGTATAAATGGGTAGGAAAAGTACAAATGGCACTTAATAGTACATTCCAACGAAGTATTGCATCTACTCCTTATGAATTGCTATTTGGTATTCAAATGCGAACTAATAGTGATCTGGAACTTGTTAAAGAAATTATTGAACTTGAGTTGATAGAAGTCTTCAATCATAAAAGAATAAATTTACGTAAACGAGCTTGCATAAAAATTGAAGAATCTCAAAAAAAAAATGCTGAAATTTACAATAAAAAACGCAAAACATCTAAAAATTATAAAATTAACGACATTGTAGCTATTCAAAGATCACAATTTTCTCCCGGATCGAAAATTTGTCGTAAATTTTTGGGTCCTTATAAAATATATGGTAGATCAGGTTTTCATTATAAATTAAATAAAATTAGTGGTGAAGGTCCAATTAAAATCACTGCAGCAGCTGATCAGATGAAACCATGGCCTAAAAAATATAAATAGTAATGCAAAGAATTCTGGATATACAAAATAAAATAAAATGCACTAATATATGTTACATATCCAGGTAAACTTTCTGAAAACTTTCTTTTAAACATAATTTTAGTTCAAAATTTCTTTTTAATTATTTTTAATTCAAATTTCTTTTCAGTTATTTTTAACTCAATTTTCTTTTTAATCTTCCTTTTTAATTGGTTCGATCCAAACTTCTTATAATCTTCTTTTAATTCTTTATGATTCAAACTTCTTTTTAATCCTTGTTGATACTTCTTTTAATTCGATTTAAACTTCTTTTTAATAAAGTTAACTTCATTAAACTTCTTATTATTAAAATTCCAAAAAAAAAAAATAAAACATTTCCTAATATCAAAATATTTTGTTATTATATTTAGTATTATGCTACTTACCCAGCATTTACACGTACAAGTTACTTGCAAGAAAGTTGCAATACATACAAAAATTTTACTAACACATTGAAATATTTCTACTTGCTTGTTTACTTGCAGTTCAACTTGCAAGAAAATTTTGCTGCCAGTAATTTGAGCAAGTAATTTGACATATTGAGAAATTCACAAAAAAAAATTTGTTGTTTTGATTTTTTTTTTTTTTTAATTTAAAATTTTTGAATTTTATTTTGAAAAAATTAAACTTAGCAAACTTATGGTTTCTAAAATTTATAAACAATTATATATTATATTGCTAGTTGTTTTCTTCTCAAAGACATTTTCAAAAATTAACATGCTAAACGCCTACGTCATAATAGCAAGTAATTTGACATTTCGAAAAACTAATTGACAATTAATATTATACAAACTTGCATGCAAGTAACTTGTATGTGTAAATGCTGGGTTAGATTAAAATGAATTTATTTTACATTTCAAAAATCAAATAAGAAAATGAAAAATGTGAAATATCAAATAATGTAAATATCTAGCCGATTTGCAATAATCGGGTTGCTTATGTTTTAAAAAAAAAATTGATTTATAATGAATTTAATAGTCTATTGAATTTAAGTTTTTATTGATATTTTTATTCTACATATTAACTAATGGTAATGTTAATTTTGATATTTTGAAACAAGAAAAATGCTAACGTATGTACATATGTATGTATAATACATGAAACAGAAAACGGACGTGACTCAAATATATATAGTTCATATATGTTAAAAAAAAAAAAACACTTTTGAAATTTATAATTAAAAAACACTTTTTTATTAGACTGATTTATTTTATAACACAACTGTTCGATTTCTTAGATTAATTATGACTAAATTTACAAAGCTTTTCTTATAACTAAGTTTTATTATTATTAAAAGTAAATTTGCTGGTGTCAACAAAACGTGTCTACCTTTATAATGCGACGGTTTTGTTGATAACAGGAAATTAATATAACTTTCATAATTATTTCGAAATTGGATACTTGCATTGATTTTATAAGTCTGTGAGAATTTTTTAATAAAATTTTATGTAAGAATTTTAAATAACAGGAAGTGTTGCGTCATTAGCGGTATTATTGTACGTAACTTCTCCCCCGTTAAGATTAGAATTCTCCTGAATTCTATTAATATTAAATTTTTTCTTAAATTTTTTGCATAATGCAACTATTCCAAACGAAATTATTATTGACAGTATTATAATTGTTACAATAATTAAAATATAAGAAACATTTTTATGATAATGTAAAATTTTTATTTTCTCTACATTTTTAAAATTTTCTACAACAATTTCATCAAATGTTATTTGAGTTTTAAAGTTTTTAAAGTTTTCGTTATTTTCATTTATTGGATAATAGAATCTTTCTTTTAAAATAGGTTTTACATTTGAAAAATAATGATCTAATATTTTTAATGAACAATTGTTAAAGTGAATAAGTACATTTTTATTTAAAGTCAAATTCCTATTGTCACAAGTGTGATTCAATTTAATATTTCTTGCATTCGTTATTACAATAGTTTCCTCATCAATCTCAATTATTTCTGTAATATTATTATATATAAGTTTACAATTATTTTTTAAAGTACAGTGTTTGCTCAATTTTAACTCATTTAATGTTTTTGAGTCCTCATATTGATAATTTAAACTACCATACTCAAAAATGGTTTCTTGAACATAATCAATTTCTTTAAAAAATTTATTAGGTAAAGGGATTATTAATTTTAACTGAACTTTTTTTAATTTTATTAGGAATTTTTAAAGCAAGTAACAATGAATTTTCTTGAAATTTAGCTACTCCGAATTTAATGTATTGCAATTTATAGAAATCTATATCGTAATTTTGGATTTCTTCATTTGTTAGTATATTAGGATGAAATATGCCATGTCTGGCTGAAGCTAAATTATCCTGAATTTGATTTATTTTTTCTTTTAGAAACTGAATTTTAAATTTTAATTCTATGTAAAAATTTTGTTGCATTGCGGGTTCTTCTATTTTATTTAGATTCTCTAATATTAAAGCACGGTCCTTTTCTATAGCTTGTTTTAACTGACTAAATGCTCTATTAAAGTGGTCATTTATTTTAACTTGTTTTTCATTATTATGAATTAACCTATTATTGTTGTGTGTTATGAATTCTAAATGTTTTTCTATATTCTGTCGGTCTGTGTCGTCCATTGTTCCAAAAAGCCAATTCGACGTAACTCCTACAGCATTTATTAATCCTCGTTTTTTTCTTTTATCTTTAGGTGTAATAGTATTAATTTTTATAATAAGTTGTGTTATTTCTGATTGTAATATTGTTCTGTACTGTGAATTTAAATTTTCTATTATTGTAGAGATGTTGTGTAAAATGTCATAAATTTCTCGTGTATTGATAATATGTATAATGATGTCGGTTTTTATGACTAAATCTGATTTGTCTAAGTTTATGTTTACAAAGCCTGTTTCAGCTGTAATGCTATTAACTTCTAGTGAAGCTAAACTAGATGTTGTCAGAAGTATGACCATCGTCAATATTTTCCAAACCTGAAAATTTGGGAGGTCGTTTAATGTTGGATATATGTATATTATCAAGTTTAAATTTTTTGAATTTCGGCTGTTCTTTATGCCTAACCGCTTTATAGTTTTTTATGAAACCCGTAGACCTGGTTTCTCCATAATTTTCTCTATTTTCATTTAATTTAGTTATCTTTTTGAATTTTACAGTTTCTAAATTAGTTTTAACTTTTTCAAAATCTACTTTATGATTATGTACTTCGCTTGGAGTAAACTTAATTGTAGAATGATATCGTTCATTGTAAATTCTAATGGCTTGTTGTATTAACCTTTTAACACATTTATCTTTGTTTTGAACCCTAAGTATCCTAAATATTTCTGCGATAGAATTGTGGAATCGTTCAATGTCGCCGTTACCAGTGTGACTATTTGGTTTAGTAAGATGAAGGTCTATACCTTCGTCATTTAAAAACTCCCTTAACTGAATAGTTTTAAATTCATTATCTGCAATGATTTTATTGGGTTTACCTGCTCTACTAAAATGTCCTTCTAATTGTTCTATTATTGTAACATGAGTCCTGTCTGTTAAGTAGTATGCTGTTCCGAATTTTGAAAATTTGTCTATTATAGTCAAGAAAACATGTTTCATCATAACGTACGTATCTATGTGGATTATGTCGTTAATACCAGTAGGTGTTTCAGTGAGTCTAAATTTAGGTTTTATGGGATTCCTATCATATTTAACTTGTTGGCATATATCACATTGGTTAATTACTATTTGTATTATTTCAATCAATTTTGGGTAATATATTTTATTTTTTATTTGGTGATAAGTTTCCTGAATACCGGAATGGAAACTTTCCCTTACATGATAAAGTGCTACTTGTTTGACGGCTTCTACTTCCGTTCTTAGTTCTTGCGCTCTAAACGAACATTTAATAAATTTTATTTTCCTATTATTAGCATAAAGCTCTATTAATTTCTCTTGTACTACATTATATTTACCGTCATGTAATTCAGAGAATATACCAATTTTACCTTTATCTATATATCTTCTAAATATTTCACCTAGTCTAGAAAAATCGTGTTCGGCTATGTATATAACTCTCCTACCTAATATTATTTCAAAATCTATCGTTTTATTATTTGTTATTATAATTTGGGTTTTGTATTTGTTGACGATTTCTTCCTTAATAGGAATATGTTCTAATAACTCCTCGTCGGCTGAATGCACTGTAGCTAATGCTTCACTTTCCCCTTCGTTTTCTATATTAAATAATCCGAAATTAGATGAATGTTCTTCGTCTTTTGAGTTAGAAATTTTTGCTGTATAATTCGCGTCCATTTTATTTTCTTTTCCGATTATTGTTCGCTCTTCAGAATTTAAGTGATCTAAGTTTAAATTTAAATTATCAGGTTCTACCATTTCTAAACTGTGTATTTCTTTAAACATATAAGGATTATTTTTTAGTTTTATACATTGATTGTTTAAAATAATATTTCCTTCTTCTAAATTTATTTTCCCATTTAAATTTTTTAAAATGTCTGCTCCTATAATAAATTGATAAATACGATTTGGTAGTTCCTTTACTTTCCATCTCATCAACGCATTTGGATAAGCTTGTAACTCTAAGAATGCAGGTGTATGCACTTCGTAAGTTATAGCGTCCTTCCCGCTTATGGTGGAAAAATATATGGGTGGAATTTTAATTTTTTTAAAATCTGTAACCTTTTCGTCAATTATACTTAATGTTGACCCTGTGTCAATTAATGCTAAATATTTTTTTTCTATTTATTGTAATTTCTATGATTGGTAATTCTTCCGAGGCTAATTTAAAAAAAAATCTATGTTATTCGATTGATCTTTAAAATAACATTCGGTTATGTCACTGTCTGGTTTTATTCTAGGGGCCTGTTGATGGCTATCTTTGCCCGGATCCCTACTAGAATGGCCTAATTCGCGATACCGTCTGTCATTATTTTTTGTTTCGATATTACCTATGTCCATCGGTTCTACCTGATCATTACGTTGATTATACTGGCTTACATTGTTTCTAAAATATCCTGATCTTTGATTATTATTTTGTTTGAAAAACCCTGATTGGTTATTGTTGCGATTAGTATTATAATTAAAATGATTGTTATTATTGAAATTTCGTTTAAAATTTCCTGAATTATTTTTAAAATTGAAATCATTATTATTAAAATTTTTATTCGGATAGAACACTTCATTGTTACTTCTATTAGGATTAAAATTATTATTAGTGTATCTACATTTTTGAGTACCGTAATTTTGATTATAATTTTTATTAACACGGTTATTATTACTGTTATTGCTATTTTTTTGAAAATTAATTCGATACTCTGCTCTAATGCATGTATCTTCGAACCTACGCTTACTCATAATATTTAAAATTATAGATAAGTCCCTTTCTTCATATATTTTATCAAGTAACGTGCCCTGGCACATTTCTTTAATAGTATTCACTAATATTGAATCGACATTACTTAAATCTATATAGTTATCGTTTTTATAGTATATTTTTAATTCATCTGATTTGTATTTTATTTGTTGTACTAAAATAATTAAATCGCTTACCGAATTACATTTGATGTTGTTTATTCTTCTGTAGATTTCTGCTGGTTCGATGTCCGGTTTATATCTTAATCTCAAGGCTGATTTTATTAATTCCCAGTTGTCTGGTTCCGGAATACTGATGATAGCGTCTTTCGCCTCCCCTTGGATTTTCTCAAAGTATATTGTCCTAACCATTAATTTTTGAAGTTCTGCATCTTGCACACTTGACAGATAGTACTCGATACTACTTATAAATGAATTTATAGTAACCTCTCCTTTCCCAGTAAATGTGGACATAAATCTAACTTCTCGCATAATTTTCTCCTTTGCGATGTTTGCCGCTTCTCTCTCCTGGTAATGTTGTACAGCTGCTGTTAGTTGAATAATTTGCTGATTTTTTGTTTCGATTTCCTTGACAAGTTGTTGTTCCTGAGCCATAATTACTTTTTTTCTGTGATTATCGAACGATGCGTTCCTTTTCATCAACTAATTTATATCACTATATTTTTTTTCAGTGTTTTTAATTTTATGGAAAAAAATTTTAGCTTTTAATTTCCAATTTTTTTTTTTTAGTGTTAAAAAAAAATTATTTTTTTTTTTTTTTTTTTTTTTTTTTTTTTTTTTTATTCAAAAATTGTTCGGTTCGTATCACTGGATTGTATTTTTTTTATTTAGTAAAAAAAAATTTTGCTATTTTTTTTTTTTCTTTTTTTTTTCTTTACAATCCTACCGTTTCTGCGCCACTCAAATATATATAGTTCATATATGTTAAAAAAAAAAAACACTTTTGAAATTTATAATTAAAAAACACTTTTTTATTAGACTGATTTATTTTATAACACAACTGTTCGATTTCTTAGATTAATTATGACTAAATTTACAAAGCTTTTCTTATAACTAAGTTTTATTATTATTAAAAGTAAATTTGCTGGTGTCAACAAAACGTGTCTACCTTTATAATGCGACGGTTTTGTTGATAACAGGAAATTAATATAACTTTCATAATTATTTCGAAATTGGATACTTGCATTGATTTTATAAGTCTGTGAGAATTTTTTAATAAAATTTTATGTAAGAATTTTAAATAACAGGAAGTGTTGCGTCATTAGCGGTATTATTGTACGTAACTCGTGTGAAAATGATAAGTATGTTCATTATAACATATTAGTAAATAATCAAAAAATAAATAGTTGTGATGAATATTATTAGTTGTTCATGAACATGAAATGAAATAAAGGTATGTGTTACCGAACAAGGAATTTGCTTAAGAAATAAGAAGAGTAGTACTACAAAGAAAAGCAAAAGAAAGAAATGCATAGTTGAAATGTTTTGTTACTAGCAAGGTTTAGGTTACGTCCTGAACTAAGAAATAATAATGAATAGGGTGTTAAGAAGCCTGATGTAAAATATTTTGAGTTTTAGATTATGTCTTGAACTCTGATGTGGAATTTTTTTGAGTTTTAGTTTATGTCCTGAACTCTGATGCGGAATATTTTGAATTTTAGGTTATGTCCTGAACTCTGATGTATAATATTTTAAGTTTTAGGTTTCGTCCAGAACTATAATGTAAAATGGGTCGACGTTTGGGTTTCAACCCAAATTTCGATAAGAATTGATTTAGAATAATAAATTGGCTAGTAACTAAAAATAGTGAATGGAACTAATGGTAATTTAGGTAGCGTCCTAAATTAAAAAAATTTATAATGAGTGATGAAGAAAATAAATGATATGTATTATGTAAAAGTGTGGACATTCGAGACAAATGTTTCGTCAGGAAGGCCGATTGTGGCAATGCTAAGTAAAAGTAGATAAAATATGACTAAAATTGAAATGTCAAGTACAAAATGTAACAATGATAAACGGCTGCAACTATGCAAAAAAGTAACTAAACAGACAATGTCAAAGAGAAAAAGTGAAAAAGTAAAAAAACAAAAGTCAGTAAGATTTACGCAATAATAAAAGAAGGTTCAAAAATTTAAATGGTTGTGTTTTTAATAATTAACTTTACAAGAGATATCTCACACAAACATTATTGAACAAGCCCTAGAGGAAAACCAAATTTGTGCAGCAATTTTATAGACGTGGCACAGGCTTTTGACAACGTTTGGCACGAAGTATTGATATATAAGTTAATAACAAGAAAAAATATTACCAAGGCAATGTGTGGGTATTCTCTCTTCTTATTTAACCAACATATTATTTGGAGCCAAACAGAAGCGGGACTATTTCATACTTGGAGAAATAAGAGCAGGTGTGCCTCAGGACAGTATTTTAGGTCGAATACTATATCTACTCTTTACAAGAGATGTGCCTCAAATAGAAAACACAATTGTGGCTACTTGTGCTGGCGATACTGCAATTATGGCAGTAGCATAAAATATTGACGACGCCACAAGAAAGTTGCAGCAGGCAAGCAATAGTTTTGATGCTTGGACCAAGAAATGGAAAATAAAAGTAAATGAAACTAAGTCTTCACAAGTAAATTTTACAAATTAAGTTCTTGTAAATTCCCCACGTGTTAATTTAAATAGGGTAAATGTTGCGCAGGCAAATGAGGCAAAATATCTACAAATGACACTGGATCTTGAGCTAAAATGGAAAGAACATGTTAAAAATAAAAAGGCAGAATAAGAATTAAAATATAAAGAAATGTATTGACTCCTGGGTCGCAAGTTAAGATCGCCGATATAGAATAAGATCATGCTCTATAACCAAATTATAGAGCATGATCTTATTCTAGACCTGCGGTCTAGAAGAAAACAACATCATAATTTTAGAAAGGACGGATTTTAGATAACAATAAATTTGGACGGCCATTTTGTTCTTTTAAAGTTTAGATATAGTATGCCACGATAGGAGAAGCAAGAAACTGCCCTTCTGCTTTTGCAAAATTTGGAAAATGCTGATGGTTTTATTGCAATAAATAGTTGAATAAAGTTGCGTCAAACCAATGGTTTGTATTGTAGCACTTTTCCCTTGAACAAGTGAAAATACTGCTTTTAAATACAGTATATGTGTACCTATCACACTATTAAAATTATTTTCATTCATAAACGAAACTATTTCTAGGATTACATATATTTGGGATGAACGATTTATGCAGTCTTTGAAATAAAGCGAAAATTAATATAAAGTGGGGTTAACATAACGCTAGATTTTAAGGGTTAATTGTGTGAGTGAAGAAAAATAATTATATTTCTCAATGTCATTGAATTTACCGTTAGCTTTCTGCGTTTATAGAAATTTTAAAAATCTTGCGGTTTCGGAAATATAAGGTGTCAAAAATTTAAATTTTACAAATTTCAAGGGGCGATAAGTTGAGAGCGGGTGGACATGAAAAAAAATTTTCTTGTAACGAAATGCAGCATTTCTTAGTGTCTAAAAGCCTCTAAAATTTCAAGCTTCTACAGGCTGGGGTCTAGAAGAGAAACGACATCAAAAATTTGTAAAAAACGGACTTTGGATAACGGTAAATTTGAAAGGCCATTTTGTTTTTTTAAAGATTAGCTATATTATACTGCGCTAGGAGAAGCAAGGCACTGTATTTCTGCGTTTGCAAAATTTGAAAAATGCTTATGGTTTCATTGCAACAAATAGTTAAAAAAGGCCATTTTTAGGGTTTTGGGGGGGTATAACTTCTAGAGGGGGGGGAGATAGGTAAAAATTTTGTTCTACGGAAATAAGTTTCTAGTAAAGATCTACGTACATATTAAATTTCAGCTTTCTATCTTCAAAGGTGTAGAAGTTTTGTAAACAAAAAAAATGTCCACGGACGGACGGACGGACGGACTGACGGGTGGAAGGACAGAGTGAAACTAATAAGCACTTTTTTCAAAAAATTTTTGGAAAATGCTAAAAATGGCACTTTAGGGTTTTGGGGGGGTATAACTTCTAAAGGGGGGGAGATAGGTAAAAATTTCCTTCTACAGCTTTCTAGTAAAGATCTTTGTACATATAAAATTTCAGCTCTCTATCTTCAAGGGTGTAGAAGTTTTGTAAACATGTCCACGAACGGACGGACGAACGGACAGAATGAAACTAATAAGCACTTTTTTTCAAAATTTTTTTGGAAAAGCGCTAATATATTATTATAATATAATACTATATAGTGCTAAATATTATAATATATTATAAAATATTTCAAGAAGAATACATTCTAATCAATAAATATTATTGGTACGTGAATTATGTACATACATATGTACAATTCATTATAAAATTGTGTAGGATTTTATTAAACAAACAATTCTTGCTTTTATAAAAAATTTTTTTTTTATGTAAGAATTCATTATTTCAATAGCAACAAAAATAATAAAAATAAAATTATGTGATATGTATAAATATATTATGTATATCCATATAATGTAAATAAAAAAGAATTTTTAAAATACAAATTTAAATTACTGATACTTAATACAGTCGAAGCTATGTGATTTCAAATCTCTTAAAAACAAAACCAAAAAACAACAAAAATAAAGAATATATATATGCACACCAAATAAATTCTAGGTATACATTCATCGATAATTAAAGATTTTGAATAGTCTAAACTAAATATGCTTATAATTTGTATGAATTTGTGTTACAACAATAATTTTGAACAATTTGAAAAGGCCACAGAATGTGGAGAAAATATGGTAACAAGAAAAAAAGTACAGAAAATACAATGACAAAAATTACATATCGTGTATGTTTCCAACAACTACTACACGTTGTGGCTTTTCATCGGGTAGCTAATCGACTCTCTCCTTCAATTCCTTTTGTCGCCCAGCTTTGAAGTGAAGTTTTCCTCAAAGCTATACTCCCCTGTCATATCATCCGTCGGCAGGGACAGTAGTGAAATCGTCCTGGAGAGGATATCTCGGTCCTTCGGCAAAATAATAGCCCCTGTGGCTCCAGATCTTAAACCCAACCGTAGTATTGTTGCCTTGCCGCACTCGCAACGACCAGATGTAGCGGCGACAAGTCGAGAATGACCTCCATTGTAGCAGTTGTGCAGGTCCTCATTGCACCCGTAATGCACACGCACGCTAATCTTTGCAGTTCTCCGAGTTCCTCTTTGTACCTTGTAGCGTGGTCCTTTTTCGCCACGCTACCGCCCCGTATGTTAGAAGCGACACTATCATTATGGTATACATCCACCTCATGATAAAATGGCTATATCCTTAAGACTTACCCGCGGCGGTCCTGCTTAAGATTGCACCTTGCGGCAACCCCTTATTTATTGATCTAAACTTGCTGCGTCACTTTTCCAAACGTACACATTTCTTTCTCCCGTGCAAGTAAATTTCGAAAAACAGCATCTGTTCATGTAAGAGGGCAAAATCTCGGGATCGACACAGTCGAACGCCTTCTAAGGTCAATGAAAACGCAGGCGGTGATATTTTTACTGTTCAAACTTCTAGTAAAGAAATCCTTCAAAGATAAGTACGCAGCGGTTGTGTTTGAATTTTTTTCAAATCCATATTGCTCAGGATGTAAAATATTATTAGTTGTTAAAAAAGTATTCAGCCTACTCTTGAATATTAATAATATTAACTGGTATTTACTAAAAATAAAATACCATTTCAAATATTTTTGAAAATGCACACAACACAAATTTGACTTGTAATTAAAGGGATTTGTTTAATCACCGATTTGTAAATTGGCAGCACTACAGCTCTTTTTCAGAGAATTGAAGAAGGAATATGCCTCAAAACAGTTATTCATATGCTTAACCAAAATCAAATAATCGGAAAAAAATTTAATAAACTTAGCAGAAACAACATTAAACACCGTTGCAGCCGACAAGTTAAGTGAATCAATAGCACTTTTTATCTCCGTTAAATTTAGAGTAGGCAGATTTAAATTGTTCGCAACAGATACAAAAAACTTATTAAGCGCATTACTTTTCTTCTTAGCACAATTGTTGTAATTATTTATTTTAATTTTATTTACCGTTTCCGTTGGACTTTTGTTCAGCATAATCGATTTATAGACACCCCACACGTTTTTGAGATATGCCAAAATCCCTTTAAATTCAAGTATTATACAATTCCGTGGTATGTAAATAGTCCAGATAATTTTTCCTGTGTCTATAAAAGGAATCTCCTATCTTCATCGTGCGAAGGATCTAATTAGTCAACCATTCCTTTTTCTTTTTTATATTTCGTGAAGGAACAACACCGGTGTGCGTCAAAGCACCAGTTGACTCAAGGCATACGAAACGTCATCCAAGTCCAAGGCACGAAAGTCCAAGTTGTGCCAAACCGGATCATTACACATGCCCTCATAACTCAACCCTATTTTGCTTCCAGTAACATTCTCTCTCATAGGACACCGATTTATACTTATAAAAAATATCTGGTGACCCGACAAACAAGTGTCCACAGTTTGCGAACAGCACTAATTCTTCAAAATATGGGATATAAAATGATCTATAATTGTTTTTATAACATACCATTACAAATAAGAAACCCATTACTTAGTAAAGTGTGAGTATGTGCCCATCATTCTCATCCAACAAGTTAATATTAACATCTCCTATTATTAAAGATTTCTAATGGTATTGACTCAACTCATCAATTTTATGAATAAAATCCTCTTCCTTTTTTAAATGTGACCAGAGATTCTTAGATTCGTAGATTCTAAGGGAACCGAGTGGGACAGGAGCATCCCCCCAAGCCACCGCAGCCATTTTTGACTTATTGTAGCCACCCCACTCTTCCGTCTATAATATCCCCGTCCCAATCACAAAGCCGGAGATATCCCTAAAGGAGTTGGACAACAGTTCCCGAACACTTAGGTACCCATGTCCAAGACAATTGCGGCGCCGAACAGCCAGTGCCGGACAGTCGCAGAGAATGTGCACGGCGGTCTCATCGCCACCCCCACAATATCTGCACAGGGGGGAGCCCGACTTCCCCAGCCTGTGCAGGTGGTATTTCACCGGGCAGTGCCCCGTGAAGAAATTCGCAAAAGTGCGAACCCGGCTCCTGCTCATCCCCAGCAACTCCGCAGCGAATCCGCCGGAGCACGCCGGAACAAACACCTTCGCATGACGGCACCCTTTCGTGTCCCGCCAGTGACAACTGCATTCCGCCGCGAGTAGGCAGGCAAGCCTGGCCCCCACGGCGGAAGAAGGCAGACCACAGAAAGGCAGCGGCTGCACAAAGGCAGCCCCAGATCCCCTCCGCGCCAACTCATTGGCAACTTCGTTGCCCGCATGACCACCATTGCCCGGCACCCAAATGAGCATCACTCTGTTTTCCGATGCCAATTCCATAAGTGCAGCAAGGCAGCTCCAGACCAGCTTGGATGTAACCTGAGCTGAACGGAGCGCCAGCAGTGCAGCCCTGCTGTCTGAGAACACATAGATGGTGCGGTTTCTATACCCCCTTTCCAAATTGATTCTCAGACAGATCTCTATTGCATGTATTTCGGCCTGGAACACTGTGCAACACGGGTCAAGGGTTGCATATATACGCGTGTCCGGGCGGACACCGTATACGCCCGAACCCACACCCGACTCCGTTTTGGACCCGTCCGCATACCACACGCTCGAACCCGACCTAAGTACCGGACCACCCCGATCCCACGTCCATCGATCAGGAAACAGAACCCTGTACTTGTGGTCGAAGTTGTACCGCGGCAGACAGGTATCTGACATGGTTATCCTTACAACAATCGACGCATAGGTGACGATGGGCCTAGCAAGGGCCGTATATAGCCACAGTGCTATTCTGGGACTAATTCCCCACGTCCCCCCGATGAAGCTCCTACACGTCCACAAGGCCGCCGTAGCTCTCCCGATAACTCTATCGATATGGGTATTCCAAGAGAGACGATTATCCAGGGTTACCCCCAGATACTTCACCTCCCTCGAGTAACTAATACGTTCACCAAACAGAATTGGGCTCGTTAATCTGTCCCTGCTTCTGCGTCTGGTGAAAGCGACCAAAGTGCTCTTGCTTGGATTTATATTTAATTCAACGCCTTTGCACCACCTTTCCACAACACGTAAATTTTACTGTAGAAGATCAGAAATAGTGCTCTCAAATTTTCCCCGCACGACGAAGGCCACATCGTCAGCGTATCCCCAGACACGCGCCCCGGAGCCCCTGAGAGCAGCTATTAGATCATCCACTACAATGGACCACAGGAGGGGCGAAAGAACCCCGCCCTGCGGACATCCTTTTGCAGCGGAGATGAAGGGTATATCGTCAGCTATGGTGGACTTAATAATCCTATCCTGTAGCATCCGATTGACCCATCTGCTAGTCGTCGCATCAATCCCTCGTTTGTGCAACGACTCACAGATGACATGATATGGGGTGTTGTCAAAAGCTCCCTCTATATCAAGGAAGCAGCCAACTGCCACCTCCCGCACCTCCAGTGAGTTTTCAAGGACCCCCACCAGACTCTGCAGAGCGATTACAGTAGACCTTCCCGACTGATAGGCGTACTGAGATTCATGTAAGAGATTGCTTCCCAGTGCATCGTCCTGTATAAATCTATCAATCACTCTTTCCATTGCTTTTAATAGAAAAGAAGTAAGGCTGATTGGACGGAAAGACCTTGGGTGGCTGCTTGGTCGCTTACCCACCTTCGGAATATACGTCACTTTAGCCACCCTCCATGCCTGAGGGATGTAACCCCACGCATAGCTGGCGCGAAAAATTCCTAACAGTGCTCTAGCGATATGTTGGAAACCCCTCTGCAAAAATGCAGGATATATCCCGTCATCACCTGGAGATTTGAAGGGCCTGAAAGAGAAAACAGCCCATCTAATCCTGCCCATCGTGAAGACTAGACGGGATCGCTGCCAGTCATCCCTCCTGGGCCAGGGTGCCCCCGGTTCGATGACTGCATTTGAGTGATTCCGAAGAATCTCCGAGTCTGGAAAGTGCGTTGACGCCATAAGCTCCAACGTCTGCCTTCCGTTCTCGGTCATGGAGCCATCAGGACGTTCCATTAGGCCCAACCTGCTAGCATACTTTTTGGAAAGCACCCTGTGAAGACGCGCACTGCTGGGGAGTTCATCAATGCCCTTGCAGAACGCCCTCCACGAGATTCTCTTCGCTTTCCTAATTTCTTTATTGTATTTTGTGAGTGAGTTCTTATACTCTTCCCACGAACCTGACGCTTTGGCCTTATTGAATAGCTTTCTGGTCTTTAGTCTAAGCCTTGAAAGCTCCTCATTCCACCACGGGCACTTCCTATTGCTCCGCCTCGGCTTAGCACGGCAGCTCCCGTGATAGGCATTAGTAATAGCCGCCGTCAGGGCCTCGCTGGCCAGTTCGATATCCATCACCGTTCTGACAGAAGCAGGAACGGATCTAATCCCATCCATGAGGAGCGTTTCGAATTGACTCCAATCTGTGGATTGGGGCACCCGATAAATTTCTTCTGCCAGGCCTCCGGAGACCATGATATGAAACCTAATCTGCCTATGATCGGACATGGATGTCTCATTTGAGACATGCCATCCACCAACCCTACTGCCGATAAATTCAGTGCAAAGGGTGATGTCAAGGACCTCTTCACTAATTGCATTTATGAATGTCGGCCTATTGCCTTCATTCATGATCATTAATTTATTGCTATATATAAATTCAAGTAGGCACTCACCTCTTTTGTTTATATTGCTACTTCCCCAGACGGTGTGGTGGTCATTTGCATCACTTCCTATTATAAGTTGGAAGTTCCTCCTTCCACAAAAGTCCACTAGATCCTTCAGTTGCTCGTCCGGGTGGGCACAGTCCCCCGGGAGGTAGGATGAACTCTGTCCAGCCCCCGCAGGACTTCACCTTCACCAACGCAGCTACCTGATCCTTAGAACAGTAATCTGGAATGGGAAAATACGTTAGCTTTTTACTAAACAAGATGCAAGCCCTAGGCCTGCCCCCAATTGTATTATCATACAATAGCTCACCTGTTAGGCCCTTAACCTGATCCTTCACTATGTAAGGCTCTTGGATAAGGGCGATATCGAGGTGATCCTTCATAAATCTATGAGCCAGAACATCAGTAGATGCCCTAGCATGCTGTAGATTTATTTGGATGCACCTCACAGCCATATTATTTCCTCCGGCTCTTGTCTATGGGCTTTGGCCCTTTAGACAAAGGCTTTACATGAGCCTTACCTCCCATTGTCGCCTTTTTCCACATCTTGGTGGGCGCCTGCCCTGCCACAGTCTCTTTTGCCGCCCCAGGTGCCACGCTAGCCCCTCCAACAGCAAATACCGAAGCATTTCCGGGCTTCCTAATGGGCTTAAGCCCTTTTGGTTCCCTCTGGACGCTTGTATTTGGCGTGCTGGTCGATGGTCCTTCCGTTTCCCTTGCCGCCATTTTCGGAGCGACTTCAGACTTTCCAATGAGTTTTGGCTCTTTTGGTTGGCCTGAAGTGCTCGTCGTTGTCGCGGTGGGCACTGGTTTTTTATTTTGTCCTGCCCTGCCGCCAGCACCTTGAGAGGATTTTCTTCCTTTAACCCGAACGGTAACACGGAAGAAATTCAGGAAAAGTCGGAACTCCGCTTTCCGTAGATCTTCCAATCCGGAATCATCCACGGAAAAGGTGATGGAGCAGCCCCCGTCCTTTTCCTTATCCATCCTCAGCACCCTCCAGGAACTTATCTTGAGGCTGGGATTTTGCTTCCCTATCCTACTTAGAAATTTGTCCCTGGAGAGACTGACGGTTGTCTCGTCCTTTGGTACGTAGGTGACGCAGACATGCTGTTTGGGCATGTTGTCGCCATCCAGTACCACGACATCGCAACCGTCCCAAGGCTTTATCTTCCTGCAGACACTGGTTATCCACTCCCTGGTGTTTTGATTGTTGCATGTTACGGATATCCATCCGTCCCTTTGCAACGCTGCAGTGAATTGTGGATGAGAGTCCACAACCCTATCCATTTCATCCATGATGGCTACTTTGATTTTCCCCATCTGGACTTCGGATAGCCTTTCCTCTGGATGTAGTCTATGTGTGATGGCCACCTTGACCTGTGCTACTGCATCCCGATAAGAAGTCATTTTCGGGTTTTGTTGAGGAATGTTCCCAGGGACCTTTTCCTCAACATTGCCCTTCATCGACCTCTTCTTTGAGGGACCTGCATCAGGGGTGTTGCTTTCCGACCTTTCCCTCTTTTGGGGATGGTCGGCCACAAAAACCGATCCCCAGGCCTTCAGCTTTTAAAGCCTTTCCTTCTCGTATCTGCGAGCTTCCTCTGGGGACATGCCATCCCTGATATAAGCCGCGATACGCCGCTTGGATGCACCAGAGAAATATTGTTTTTTTCCCCTGATGTCCAACCTTTTCAGGTCCTCCTCAGTTTTTTGGATAATAGGTCCAAGAGGATCCTGATTATCCGTCTCCATCGGAGGCGCCGCCTTTTCCTCCACTGGCGTGAGAAGGAGTTCCTCCTCTGCGTCAGTTAAGAGAAGCTTGAAGACCCTTGAGCACTAAGTGGTTGTATGGTGTCCTTAGTGTCGTTGTTGTTGTTGTCACTGTTGTTATTTGTCTTGTTGTTGTTGTTGTTCTTTTCCTTTTCTGGTCCCACGAGTAGCGCGGGAAAGTAAAGTCACCCATGGCAGAGCCCGGCATACCATGGGAAGGCTCATTTAAACTGGAGGGCGCCTGGTATCCAGAGTCCGCATACTAACGACTAACCTCCCCCTTAGCCACGCAGTCATCGGCATATGCTGTTCCACCTTGACTTGGGACGCCTGTCGTCAGCTGACGTATAGATATAGGGCTGAAACTCACAAAGCAAGAGGCTCGCCGCGAGACATGACCACGACACGAACGTAACTTTGATCGTTTCAATCACCCCTTTATCCTCCGCCATTACCGGGGCCCACCACTAGGAGGTGACAGTGCGGTTTTGGGCCCCTTAAATGTGACCAACTGCAAGCAATAATGTTTGTTTTATGTTTAACTAAGCGAACATTTAGAAAATTCGATAAGAGGTATTCTACCAGGTGTCTCTATCTATATAATTTGCAACATATATTGGAACGCCGCCAAAAACATGGCCCCTATTTGAAAAATATGAAGCGTACCCGGGAGGTTTTATGAATATCACACTCATACGAATTTACATAGGACTATAATTGGTACAGCTTGCTTCTTAAACTTGTTATATTGAGATAAATTATATGTATAATAATTTTGTAGCGATGCATCACATTTTCTAGGTCCTAAGTCTTATCTCACCTTCAAGGTCCATAGGCACTCATTTAAAAAAAAAGACAGAGAAAAAAAACGAAAAGAAAAATCTGCTCTGATAAAGAAATAATACCTAGCAGTTCTCCATGAATCCAGCATGAATGCTAAGAAATCACAGAAATTGGTTGCTATTGATAGTGAAAAATAGTAATTGTTGTTCATCATATCACGCCCGTGTTCATTAAATAAAAGCTCAACTCTCGAAATTAAGCAAATTAAAATAATTTCGAAATTAATATAATTAAAATTAGTTTGCAGCTAAAAATTAAAAATTTTAAAAAATTCTGTCAATTATTAATTTTTATTTTGAAGTGTAAAACCAACTTTTAATAAAGTTAGATCAAACCAATGGTTTGATCTATACTGCTTTTAAAAAGAATATATGTACTACATTATAAAAAAAATCTGATATTATCAGCACTAGATAAATACTTCTTTTCAATTATTTTCTTCGAAAATTTATTGATAATTAATTAATTTCATTTATTTCAAACTCATGGGAGCTATAGAGCTGGTATAAAGTGGTTTAAAAATGTCAAAAGTTATAAAAACATAATTAATACAACAACAAAAAAGGAAAATTAATATACATATAATTCATTTAAGACCTTACTATTATAGGTAATTTAATTGTACAATATTATAGATTTACTAACTATTCTAAAAATTTAAAATTTTTAAATTCCATTACATTTTACTTTAATTTCTAATTTACTTTGCTTTTTGTATATTTTTTTTATTTTTATTTATTTTTGTTTTTCTTTGAAATATCAGTACAAAATATAAAGAAGTATGAAATTCATTTATAAGATGTATGCAATAATATTTTGCATTTAAATACATTTTTCATAGTATTCCTTTATTTTTTTTTTAAAACATTAATTTTTACCGACCGTATTGTGTAAACAATAGGTAGGTTATGTGATGGCAATAAATTTTGCATATCGAGTTTTCGGTAGGAACGTACTTCTCCATAGTAGGGAAGTGTAAATAAAACATTTTTAGCAACCTGTCGGTCTCTCCGTCTGTCGGTCTGTGTGTGCACGCGTGTATCTCAAGTTCGGCTGAACCGATTTTGATGAAATTTTATATGTAAGTTTGTTTCCACCATGGCACGGATCGATCAACTTTTGGTATATATCAGGCCTCGGGAACTGCACTTTTTAGCGAGCCTGTTTTACATTTTTGAACATTTTGAAGAAAATATTCAACCGATTTACTTGAAATTTTATATATAAGCTCAGCTCGACCGTCCGCAAAAATTCGTATGTTTTGGAAGAAATCAGGCATCGACAACTAGACGTTTACTACGGACCAAATATACATTTTTGTGTATATAAAGAGAAATAATCAACCGATTTCATTGCAATTTAATATATGAACTCCTCGTATTAAAAAAATGAACATATAAATTTTTTGGAAAGATCAGGGCTCGAGAACTGATTTGCGGGCCGATTTTACATTTTTCACCATATCCACAGAACAAATTGATGGAATTTCTTGAAATTTGATATTTGAGTTCTGGTTGTTACCGAAACTAACTGGCGAGCATTTCAGGGAATTCGGGTAACACAAAGCGAAACTCTACTAAGAGCCAAATTTACATTTTTCTAAGTATGTTAACTAGCTTACTAATGTCCTAAAAATTGGAAAGAAGTATTTAACAGACATTTTTATAATATTCTGTAACACATTCATTTATCTTGACAATATACAATGCGGTCGGTTATTTGCTGACCACATCAGATTTTTTTATATTTCTTAATTCTACAGGTAATTTATTATATATCTTACAAGCTGTATTATAAACTGAATCAAAATTGTTAAACCGTATACTTGATGATATTATTTTTATATAAACTCAATGGTAAAATCTTATTTTCAATATGAATTTTTTGCGTTGCCGTTCTGTATTTATATCCAAATAAATTTTTGATGGCTTTATTTTGTGTTCTCTGCAATTTATTCATGTATATATGAAATGTATTGCCCCAAAGTTGAATATTATATGTTATGGTAGAGTGGAACATACTGTAATAAACTGACTTTTTTACCTTACGTGGAACTCTTGTTCCTATCAGCTTAAAAATTCCAGCTATTTGTCGGGCTGTTTTAATTTGTTGTAGAATCTGCCGTTCCCACTATAGCTTTTCATCGATTATTATACCTAAGTATTTATATTCTCTCACCATTTCTAGCTGACAGTTATTGTAGGTTATATTAAGAGAGTCCTCTGGTTTTCTTTTGAAAATTATATATTTTGTTTTTGCAGTATTAATATGCAGTTTGTGCCTTTTCATCCAGGTTGTTATGAGTTCTATATCTTGCTGTATAATATCTTCCAACTTCAAAATTGATGATTCATCATATACAATCACGAGGTTATCTGCATACATATAGAGAGCACCTTTCAATTTGATCTTTAATAATCCACTTATGTAGATCGCAAATAACGTTGGACCCAGAGAACTTCCCTGTGTGACACCGAAGGTATTATTTTCTGTCTGACTTTTTATTTTGTCACATTCCGCATATTGAACTCTATCATCCAAATAGCTTTTGAACCATGCATATTCCCTACCAAGAACTCCGTGTTCCAACAATATTTTTAGCAATATTTTACGGTTTACCGAGTCAAACGCTTTCTTTATATCGAAGAAAATAGCTACAACTTTATTCCTTTTATCTATACCAGATTGTATTTATCGATATTACATTAAATAATGCCGCTTCAGTGCTTGATTGTTTTTTAAAACCGTATTGCCGTTTTCATAATAAATTTTTTGATTTGATTTACTCAACAAATTTGATTTAAATAAATAGTCGTTGAGTTGTTTATTAATTGCAGTTTATATTATCTTACTTATAACTGGAGCTATAACAATTGGTCTGAAATCTTATATCCACTTGACTCAATAATTGTTTTGTAAGTATGTACATTTCTATCTAATACATCTCTTAAATTGAAATTAAAATCACCAAAAATTAAATTTTTATTTGTTTTTAGGTGTGCGAGATGAGATTCAAAAATATCTAGAAATCTGTTTATGTGTTTTTGTCAGGTGGTCTATAAAAAGCCGATATACCATATTTAACATTTTTGGAAATAAAATTTATGCTGACAAAGCTGTTAAATTCATCGCAATATATTTCAATTTCTGAGTAAGACATATATACAGTGTAACACCACCACCTCTTTTAGATTTTCTTTCAGAAATTATTAGTTCTCTATAATCATTGATTTTATAAGAAAAATTGGCTTCATCGATTTTGAACCATGATTTTAATTAGCTCTTAGTTTAAATTTAGCTCTTAGTAGAGTTTCGTTTGTGCTACCCGAATTCCCTGAAATGCTCGCCAGTTAGTTTCGGTAACAACCAGAACTCAAAAATCAAATTTCAAGAAATTTCATCAACTCGTTCCGTAGATATGGTGAAAAATGTAAAATCGCCCCGCAGATCAGTTTTCGAGCTCTGATCTTTACAAAAAATCTGATCTTTATATGTTCATTGTTTTAGCACCTCGAATTTAAATATCAAATTTCGATGATATCGGTTGATTATTTCTCTTTATATACGCAAAAATATATATTTAGTCCGTAGTAAACGTCCAGTTGCTGACACCTGATTTCTTCCAAAAGGTAGGAGTTTTCGCGGACGGTCGAGCGAAGCTTAAATATAAAATTTCAAGCAAATCGGTTGAATATTTTCTTCAAAATTATCAAAAATGTGGAGCAGGCCCGCTGAAAATTGCAGTTTCCGAGGCCTGACTTATCCCAAAAGTTGATCAATCCGTGCCATCGTTGAAATAAACTTACATGTAAAATTTCATCAAAATCGGTTCAGCCAAACTTCAAATACACGCGCGCATACAGACCGAGAGGTTGCTAAAAGTAGTTTATTTACACTTCCCTACCATGGAGAAGTGCATTCCCACCGAAAACTCGATATGCAAAATTTGTTGCCATCACATAACCTACCTATTGTATACACAATACGGTCGGTAATAAAATTACTTTGATTCATATGCGAATATAATGTATATTCAATAATATAAGCAATATGTGTATTCTTTGAAATTAAACAAAAAAAAAATTAAAGAGGCGTTAACATGATGCTCGATTTAAGGGTGATTGCGTAAGTTAAGAAAAGAAAATAATTTTTTTTAAAGGCATGACATTTACGATTGATATTTATAGAAATTTGGACAAGCTTCTAACGAAATGAGCTATTTGTACGTGCCTAAAAGCTACCAACCTGGAACTAAAAGCTACAGGCTCGCACAACCTGGAGTCTAGAAGAAAAACAACATCAATTGAATTTTTTTCAAATTGAACAAATTTGAAAAAAAAAACAGATTTTAAATAACGGTAAATTCGAACGGCCATTTTGTTTTTTTGAAGTTAAACTGTAGTATCCCACGATAGGAGAAGCAACTTACTCCTTCTTTTACAATTGCAAAATTTTAAAAATACTTCTGCAATTAATAGTTAAAAAATGGTATTTTTAGGGTTTTGCGGGGTGGGGTGGATTTAACTTTTAGATGAGTTTCTAGTAAAGATCTATGTTTATAAATAAGTTTCTAGTAAAGATCTATGTACATCTAAAACTTCAGCTTTCTATCATCAAGGGTTTAGAAGTTTTGTGAACAGTGTACAGAATTGAAAATACTTTTTTTTTGGTTTTCTTTTTCTCTTTTTCTGCACATTATTCTTTTGCGTTTTTTGTGTGTGTTATTTTTTCTGCAAGCGGAGATTTTACTTGGGCTACTATAAATGCAGAAAGGCAGTGGCTTGCTTCCCCTGGCACGGTATACTTAGTTAAACTTAAAAAAAAATGGACGTTCAAATTGACCGTTATCTAAAATCCGTTTTTTTTCAAAATTTTTTTGTCGTTTTGCTTCTAGACCCTAGGTTGTAGGAGCCTGAAATTTTAGCATCTTTTAGATACTAATAAATAGCTTTTTTCGTTAGAGTAAAATTTTTTTCCAGCCCCCCCCCCCCTCTCAAATTATCGCCTCTTGAAATTTGTAAAATTTGAATTTTTTATGGCTTTTTTTTTTTTTTTCTGAAACCGCAAGCTTTTTCGAATTTCTATAAACGCTGAAAGCTAAGGGGAAGTTCCATGAAACCGATTAAAATATTTTAACCCTTAAAATCGAGCATCGAGCATTATGTTAATCGCTCTTTAAATTAATTTTTGCTTTATTTCAAAGACTGCACAAATCGTTCATCCTAAATATATCCAATTCTAGAAATAGTTTCATATTTGAATGAAAATAATTTTAACAGTGTGGTAGGTATACATACATAGATTGTTTTTGAAAGCAGTATTTTCACTTGTTAAAGGGAAGAGTGCTACATAACAAGCAGTTGGTTTGACCCAACTTTATTCATGTGTAAACAATAGGTAGGTTATGTGATGGCAACAAATTTTGCATATCGAGTTTTCGGTGGGAACGTACTCCATAGTAGGGAAGTGTAAATAAACTATTTTTAGCAGCTTGTCGGTCTTTCGGTCTATCGGTCTGTATGTGCACGCGTGTATCTCAAGTTCGGCTTAACCGATTTTGATGAAATTTTATATGTAAGTTTATTTCCACCATTGCACAGATTGGTCAACTTTTAATATACATCAGGCCTCGGGAACTGCACTTTTTAGCGGGCCTGTTTTACATTTTTGAACACTTTGAAGAAAATATTCAACCAATTTACTTGAAATTTTATACATAAGCTCAGCTCGACCGTCCGCGAAAATTGCTATGTTTTAGTGGAAATCAGGCATCGGCAACTAAATGTTTACTACACGTCAAATATACTTTTTTGTGTACATAAAGAGAAATAATCAACCGATTTCATTGAAATTTAATATATGAATTTCTCGTATTAAAACAACGAACATATAAATTTTTTGTAAAGATCAGGGCTCGAAAACTGATTTGCGTGCCCGTTTTGCATTTTTCACCATTTTGAAGAAAATAATATTCAACCGATTTACTTGAAAATACATATTTGAGCTTTGCTCGACCGTTCGTGAAAATTCCTAACTTTTACACTTTTCACCATATCTACAGAATGAATTGATGGAATTTCTTGAAATTTGATATTTGAGTTCTGGTTGTTACCGAAACTAACTGGCGAGCATTTCAGGGAATTCGGGTAACACAAAGCGGAATTCTACTAAGAGACAAATTTACATTTTTCTAGGTATGTTAACTATAAGCTTACTAATGTCCTAAAAATTGGAAAGAAGTATTTAACAGACATTTTTATAATTATCTGTAACACTTGCATTTAACTAGACAATACACAACGCGGTCGGTTATGTGCTTTCCACATCAGATTTTTTTAATTATGAACTAAAATAACCAAAATTGTTTTGCGTTAATTACATGAACTTATATTAGTGCTATGTTAGAAAAGGAAAAACAAATATATATGTATATGATTTACGCGTTTATACTTATATCTGAATAGTGTATTAATTAACATTCAATTTGTTTGCAGAATAGGTGAACTTAAAATTTTATGCTTTCTCATATACATTGTGTAAATGATGTAAATTATACAAAGCAAGAGAAAACAACAGAAAAATCAAAACGTTATGCTGTACAAATTCAATAACATTCAATTTGTTTACAGAACAAAATTTTGGTTTCTTGTTTTTTTGTATACGTAATGCTTGCGAAGTACGATATAATAACATTAGGACGATTTATGTTGAGAACAGAATAAGGGCGATTTTCCGTGGCGAAATGTGTGTATATGAATTGGACTTCCCAGAACGAAGCGTAGTTTACAGTTGGCGGTAAAAGAGCCTAAAAACCCGTTTTTCTGTTGGTGTTTTTTTGTTATCATCCGTGTGCGTTTGGCCCCATGCGTTTGCGGTTTTATATGCAAACTACCGAACATTTGATTTTCCGATCCGTTTTTGTTCTGGGCTAAGAATAAAAATAGTACGCCGTTGTCGTTCACCATTTTGGTTTTGTTTTAGCACTTCTGTAAAGTATAACTTCAACATGACGAGTATGTCACTTCCGTAAGAATATTTTTTTGCAAAGCGTTAGTATATTCATATCAAACATGTTCTCCAGGTGGTAGAGTAAAATCAATAAAAATAAAAAATAATGAAATTTTTTTTTTTTTACATTTTATTAGAGCCCTTAATATCTTCTGTACCATAAAAAATTTTTCAACACTTAGTGGCTTAAATTAAAGCTGGGAAAAGTGGCCAAATGTTGTTGTATACCTTTCTGAATCACCCTGTTTATATCAAGCCAAGAAGCTCAAAGAGCAAATAAAAATAAATTCCAAATCTATATGGAGTTTTAATGGAAGAGGTATCGGAGGTGTTCGAAGGAAATTAATCAATATTTTAAGCTCTACTGACTCTACATATTTTTTTTAAATTTAAAGTTTAAATTAAAAAAAAATCGGTTCGTAAATTCCATCTGAAAAATAAATTTAAAAAAAAATTGCAGTTTTGAGGGCAGACAACGTTTCTTTGTCTTCTAAATAGAAGAATACTGAATTGCAGAGTAAAATTTTTGAATAAGAAATTAAGAAGGTTTAAGAATAAATTGAAAATTGAAAAAGCAAAAAAATTGTTATTATAATGTAGATGGCTTTTAAAACTATGCTAAATAAAATGAGAATCATATAGGATACCTAAAAATTTCCCAAAAAAAATAAAAAAAAATATTTCAATCGGCATACTTCGAAAGCATAAAACATTAAAAATTGTTTTGTAATTTTTTTTCCAAATCAAAATTTCGGAAAATAATTTCAGGTCGGTGACCTGATAAATACATATGGCAATACTTGAATGATTAGTAAAAATTTTAGCAGTATTCTATGTAAATACCTTGGTAATATAATCTATATAAATTCCGAGAAGTGATTTTACGAATCCTACTTTTTTTTTCGCACATAAAGATTTGATTGTCCTTAACCCCTTGATTGCAAATTTTTTGATATTTTGATCGCTTTGGTTTCGTTATAAACTTGAGCCTAATAAGTGTGTTGATGACGAAAAAAACCTTCACTGTTCCGAGCCAATCCAAGTTCAACGGCACATCCGTTTATAAGTTTTTTTTTTCATAAACTCTGATTTGGCTTTTTGTGAATTGAACTCAAGTATTGGATTTATTTGGTAATATTTTTACTTGCATGATGTCGTTTTCACTGACGTCAGATTTAATAACCTTAGCAATTTTAAAAATTGTATCTTCTGGATTGCTTAAGTTACCCGGGTGACCTGCTAGTACAATATTATTTTTCTTTTCCAGTTGTTTGCTGACATCCATTGAGCTTTCCAACTTATTCAATCTCCTCTCCAAACTATTGTTTTTCTCTTTTACAATAGCCAAACGATTTTTCAGGACTTTATTTTAGTCCTTGATTGTTTTGAATTCCCTTACTTTTGTTTCTATTATTATCTGTGTTTGGGCATAACGAATATTGTATTTCACGAATAAATATTTCAACCGTTGATGGTCTTTGAAAATATTAAATTCTTATGGTTTGACCAAAAATCAGTGGAGACCTTTCGCTAAGTCGAGTGTGGAAAAATTTCAGGCTCTATCTAGTTAATATATCTGAATAGTTTTTTATTAAATCCTTTACTATCTTTATTAGGTGATTTAAATCAAAACTTTTCGATAATTGAGTGCAAGATAACGTAATTTCTGTATTAAGTATTTTTTCAATTTCAAAATCATAATCACTATCAATTTATTAATGGTATTCTATTTTCATTCTCTACAAAATTGTTTTTTAAATAAATTTTTGCTTTCAGACTTCCTAAAATATCCTCTTCTTTTAATTCTACTGGAAAAGGGGTAATTAATTTATTCGTTACCGAATTAATTTCCAAATCTACAATTTTTGTTCTGAGATATTTAAGGTATTATGATGTATTATATTAATAGTCGATCTCGTATTTATTAGATTCTTAATTTGTTTGTTATTTATTTTTATGATACTATAGTGAGTTTATTTTCGGAGGCTCCGACTGAATAATGCAAAAAAATTGGTTTCTACATTACTAAAGTCTATTTTTTCAACTTGAATATTATTTCTATATAGTCCAAAGTTTATTCTAAACTGTCCTGAATTTTGGTTAAAATGTCTGTAAAATTGGTTTGTGTTTTGATTAAAATTTCTATTATTAAATCAATTGGAAATATAGTTTTGGTTATTATAATTTTGGCTAGTGATCTTATTATTTCTATTGTTAAATTGTCTCCTGTTATTTGAAGTACTTTTACTAATAAACGTTTTATTAATACTTTTATTTGGCGTACTTTTTAGCACTCTTCCAAAAATTTTTTGAAAAAAGTACTTATTAGTTTCACTCTGCCCGTCCGTCTGTCCGTCCGTTAACCCTTGAAATCGAGCATTATGTTAAGCCCTCTTCAAATTAATTCTTGCTTTATTTCAAAGACTGCATAAATCGTTCATCCTAAATATATCCAATTCTACAAATAGTTTCGTATATAAATGAAAATATTTTTAATAGTGTGGTAGATGTACATAAACTGTATTTAAAAGCAGTATTTTCAATAATTGTTGAAGGGAAAAGTGTTACAATACAAACCATTGGTTTAACCCAACTTTATTAGTGTTTGATTTTCAAAAATATTCCTTACGAATTCACACCGATTCCTTTAATCGCCAATTTTAACGCATGATCTATTATTTCAGGCCAAGCTTTAAAATTTGTTTCTTCTGAATAATAATGTAATATTTCATCTACATAAGTAATAACCGATATTTCTGTTTGAATTTTTGTTTGTAATCTTTTTGTAAACGTTAGTTTATCGCTTTCCAAGTGTTTGTTCCTTTGATAACCAGAATTTTAGTTTTGGCTTTTCTTCTTCGTTTCGTGTCTAAGTGAAAATTTGAAATTTTAACATTTCATTTTAAAAACCGTTAATTTTCCAGGTAACGACACATTTTTTATACCCTGCACTTCGTGACTTTGGTATGGAGTTTGTAACTACTTGAAGGAGTCATCTGCGGTATGAACATATATATATATTCTTGCTCAGCGTAAAATTCTGAGTCGATTTAGACATGTCCGTCCGTCCGTCCGTCCGATCGCACGATAACTCAAAAACGAATAATGCTATCGACACCAAACTTTTACAAGTTTTTTCTTTTGTGCCAAGGACGAACCCTATTGTTATTGGACTAATTCGAACAACGGGTTCGGGTAGCTGCCATACAGCTCAAAGAGTTTATTTCAAATATTTTGAAAACTAATAAAGCTATAAATATAAAATTTTGTATACATGGGTCCAATTATATTCTACACATGCTCTAAAAATTATAATGGGATAGCTTCACCGGTTCGGGTGGCTGCCATACAACTCCAACAGCAAATTTTTTATATTCGGCAAAATAATAAAGTCAGATTCATGAAACTTGGCAGTCATGTGTCCAATTATAGGTCAAATATATTTCTAAAGTTTTAGAAGAATTGCTTGACAGGTTCGGGTACCTGCCATACAACTCCAGAAGCTAATTTTAAAAATTTGGCAAAATAATAAAGTCAGATTAATGAAACTTGGCAGCTGCGTGTCCGATTGTAGATCAGATATATTTTTGAAGTTTTAATGGAATTGCTTGACAGGTTCAGGTACTTGCCATACAACTCCAAAAGCTTATCTTAAATATTTGGAAAAATAATAAAGTCAGATTCATGAAACTTGGCACTTGTATGTCGAGTTACAGGTCAGATATATTTCTGAAGTTTTGGTGGAATTGCTTGACAGGTTCGAGTAGATACCATACAAGCCTAAAAGCTTATTCTTAATATTTGGAAAAATAATAAATTCAGATTCATAAAACTTGGCAGTCGGATGTCCAATTATAGGTCAGACATATCCGTGAAGTTTCTATAGAATGACTTCACCGGTTCGAGTAATTGCTACACAATAACGAAAGGTGCAGGGTATAATTCAATAGGTTTATACCGACTGAAACGTTTTTACTTGTTTTTATATTATTTTATTTATTTTTAAAATCAAAAGAGCAGAGTAACTAATACGTATAAATTATTTAACTAAAATATGATGATATCAATGGGCTAATACTTTAATTATTACTAATACATATAATACATATACAAGTAATTATTTTTAATACTTTTTTTTTTACTAATTTTATTGTTGCTTTAATTCATGATCTTAAGTAACCAAAAATTTTTTGCAGAACTTTCTTAGGAAAATTTAGAATAATTAACAGAAAATGAAGTTAGCTAATAATTACAACTATTATCACAAGAAATAGAAATAATCATCATAAAGAAAAGTGGTTTTTAATCTTCCAAAGTTTAAATTTTAAGCCAAAAGCTTACCACGTAAGTGAAAGTTTAATGAAACCGTTTTACCACATTTTTAATCACCATTGGTGTATTGTACGTAGGTTATCGGTATTTGTAAACATATTTAAAACATTTAAAGTTTTTCAGGCTAGATGCTGGATTGCAATTGTAAACATATGAATAATTTTTAATTACCCCCTCAACATTCCCAATAACGTTATCTTTCTAAATAATACAGTTTGCTACAATTCATAACATTTCGATTTTTTGGTCATGTATACTGGTTTAAAAATATTGCAGTTGAATTTTGATAATGTTAAGAATAAAATTTTAACTCTGATGTTTAAAATTTTAAATTAAAGTCAAAGATATTAACTGTAAAAATTTTCTTGCATTTTGAAACCTTTTTTTTTGGTTTGGCTAAATATTTAAATTTTTTAAAAAATAAATTTAAAACTAAAATCTCTTACAGTATCCCTATATGTATATAATATGCCAAATCATATGTGTAAAAATATATAAAACTAAAAGCCATATTGAGTGAAATCATAACATGTGAAGTCATAACAATCATGACATGTGAAATCATAAACTTGAGGCACAATTTTTTGTTTTCCTAATTTGAATGTAAATACAAATAACCTATAAGAAATTCAATATTTTAAGCGGCAGGTCTGAACTATAAGAAATAAAATTTTAAGTCCAGTTTCATATTATACAAGCTTTATATTTCTTCCTGTTATATAAAATATTAGCAATATAAATTAATTTTTTTCTTCTTCGCAGAAACGATTTGCTTGACCCAGTATCAAATATGAAAATTTTAATAAATAATTCAAAGCTGGACTATTTTTACAACGATCAAAGTACAGTTGGTACTACAATTCAGATGTTTGAAAGCAACAATTTTGCTGATATAACGACTGGAAATGTTAAGGAAGTTTTTATATCAGAGCTTCAAAATGTTAATATTAAGATATTTTCGACCATATTGATATCAGCTGATGCCGTAAAATCTTATTCAGCAAATCAAAGGCAATGTTTTTATCCAAATGAAAAATATTTAGAATACGGGACGAACTACAGTTACTCTGAGTGTCTATCCAAATGTAAACTAAGGAGCGTTCAAGCATTGTGCAATTGTGTACCATATCTCACACCAAGTAAATTTATTGAATCGAATGTATCGATATCATTTTGCACGTTAACTCATCTTTCCTGTTTGAACAGATATAGAGGTAACAATAAGGATTTTGAATTTTTCATTTCTTTCACTAATTTTCATATTAAAATTTGCAAATTGTTGTATTTTTTCGCGATGTCTTTTATATTGTATATACCCGCCCAAGTAAATGTTTGTTGCATACAAAAACTACTGATTTGATTGTAAGCTAAGAAGTAGTGCTCTGAGATATGATACATGCATAAACATTGCTTTCAGCACTTTATTATAAGTAATTTTTGTTCAACAGTCACATTATTTATGTCAACGATAACTCAAGTTTTCCTGAGCTTTCGAGTTCAGCGGTTCGTGAAGCTTTTTCAGCGACATTAATTTCGTTAAAAGTAAGGGTAGTAAGTAGTAAAAGTATTTCAGATTCCACCTAACATCGAAAACAAAAACTGCAATTTTAGTTTTCGACGTTGGATACCATTTTTCCAAAAAGCAGTTCACTTGATCATCAAAATGTTCACAGAATCTTTTTTACATATTTTTGTCTTGTTATAAAGCGCAATTTATTTATTATACCGCTGATTATAGGGCAACCATGACATAGCACAAAATTTATTCAAGCTTTTTTTGGGTTTAACTTTTTTCGTAATGAATTCAACAAAATATTATTTTACACTTTACCTAAAATAAAGTTAGCAAAAACTAAATTTTTTTCATCTATGTATGTATTTGTTTTAACGTTGTGATTGAAATTTTGTTTTTAATCTTAACTTAATTAGTTATTTCATAAATTTTAGTGTGACATATTATTTCCTATGAAAATTTTCTCAAAAAAAAATTTTTCAAACATTGAAAATATGTAAATAAGAAAAAAATGCTTTTAGCTTGTTTTAATTTAGAACTTAAAGCTAGTATTAGATAATAACTAACTTAAATTAATGTTTGTTTTGGCATTACAAATGTCATGGTTCGTCTAACCAACAATATCATTGGGTACCTCTCGTATTCTATGCATAAATATCGTATTCTAAATTTTCTCCTTTTGTGGACTATAAAATGGTATAGTAGAGTACAGTCTTCTAACGGTATAGTGGAGGAACATACATCTGGTTTTGTATAAAACCAAACATTTCCAAGTAACTAGAATGATTAGTGGCTATAAATCCATTGAGGAGAATCTTTTATACATTTTACATTATGGAAAAATACTTGTGATGTTAAACTATTTCCTGGACTGATAAATGCACTACTCCAATGTTTACATATTATTTATTTATTCTTAGAATTTATGGGGCATGAAATTAGTATACTATAGGTTAGTGTACGTCTCATTGGACATTGATAAGCTATAACTTTAACTCTTGATTTAACAGTTTTATTACAATACCCGTCGCGTGTGCTTTCATTGCAAACCTTGCAAGTATTATGTCTGTAGTTTTGAAATTCTTTTCCATTCTGTGTGAAAAATATTTTAAGTTTACTTTTTTTATTCAAAAACATACTCGCAATATAATTAGTAATTATAATAATTAGTTGCTTTGAGATCTAATTTCTTTTGAGTAATTTATTTTAGAACCTCGCTTTGAGTTATGTCGCATAAAATCGTTAAATACCTTTGGCAATAAGCACGATAAGCATTAAATTACCGTATACGCATAAAATAATTCGCTACAAAAATCCATGCACGTATATATTTGGATTTTATAATACATGCGAATAAAACGCGTGAATGTATAATGAGTTAACATTAATACTATATCTATGCGGAAAGTCCCAGGTTTGAACCCTGAAAAATGCGATTTACCAGATGAACTTTTTTATTATTGGTAATTTTTTTGTTCTTTTTCTTATTTAAAATGAAAATAAAGAACCTTTATCCATAAAATTCAATATCAGCGAGTTTTCGTTCCTAAAGGTCTTTTTTAAAAATACCCTATTTGTAAAAGTTTAGTGTAATAGAATAACATTTCCTTATTAAATTTTGTCTTAAAAATACATTCTTAAGACATTTATTGTACACATACGTTTTGCATACAAATACACTTTGCCGTAAATAGCGAAAACAATATACATATAAGCAAACTCTTACGTACATACTTTTTATAAAACAATGCAGATTTTATCAACATTGTTTTATAAAAACTTCAAAAATTTTCTCAGGGAAGTGTTCACTTTTTTAATTAAAAGTAAGATGTAATACTATTTTAAAAGAGCGGTCACAAAGCATCTTGAGAGAGGGTGAAGCGGGATGGTGCATAGAATTCCTTCTTTTTCTGCAAGAAAGTCTCTATTGAAAGTTTTGTCTCAAGTCTTCTATAGCCATTTTAGAAGTATCCGTACTTTTTCACGCCTCGGAATATAGGCTGTCCCAGAATTAAGTAGCCTAACCAAGAAAACACAAAAATTTTGAAAAAAAAAATAAGCCTGGCAGAAAGCCCTATCATTTTAAGGATTAACTGTCACACTTTTATTTTTTTTCTTTTCAGATTACCAACAATTAGTAGTGAAGCTTTTCAGTAAATTTTTATATGGATAAAATTGGTCATCGTTATGTCATTCAATATTTTTATTTGAAAGGTCTTAGTCGAGCCGGTATCAAAAGTGAACTAGATTCTACACTAGGGCAGTCTGCTCCCTCATATGCAATGACTAAAAATTGGGTAGCGCAGTTTAAACGTGTCGGTACGAGCTGTGAAGATGAACATCGCACTGGTCGACCAAATGAGGTCACGACGCTAGAAACGGTTAAAAAAATCCACAAAATTATACTAGACGACCGTCGATTGAAACTGCGTGAGTTAGCTGATATAGTAGACTTATCAAAAAGCGCTGTACCTCGGATATTCACTGAAAATTTGAACAAGGAAAAGCTTTGCGCAAGATGGGTGCCGCGTTTACTCACAATCGACCACAAACAACATCGTCAGGATGTTTCAATGAACTGTTTGGCGATGTTTACTAAAAATAAGACAGAATTTTTGCGTCGATTTATAACAATGGATGAAACATGAGTTCATCATTACACTCCTGAAACAAAAGAGCAGTCGAAACAATAGACCAGTAGGGGAGAACCGGCTCCGAAGAAGGCAAAAACAACTTTACCGGCTGGAAAAATTATGGCGTCCGTTTTTTGGGATGCGCATAGGATAATTTTTATTGATTATCTTCAGAAGGGAAAAACAATCAACGGCGAATATTATGCAAACTTATTGCAGCGTTTGAGTGCAGAAATCGAAGTAAAACGTCCACATTTATCGAAGAAAAAAGTGTTGTTTCATCAAGACAATGCACCGGTTCACACATCTGCAATCGCCAATGGCAAAAATTAATGAATTGAAGTTTGAACTGCCTCCTCACGCACCCTATTCACTAGATTTAGTCCCTCAGATTACTTTCTATTTCCAAACTTGAAAAAATCGCTTGCTGAGAGAAGATTTTTTGCAAATGAAGGTAAAGTCTGGCGTTGATGGCTATTTAGCAGAATTTCGCAGTTCTTACATATAATAATCTAAAATAGGATAGTTTTTGAAGAGTTGTAAGAAATATGAATGAAATAAAGAAAGATAACCAGAAGGTTATTAGATCGGTGCTTGTCAGAATTTTATCGTATTCTTCTGTTTTCGGATTATTTTAAATATTTGTTTTTTTTTTAATTTTCTCTAAATTTTTTGTGTTTTTTTAAATATATTCCAAATAAATGTTGCTATAAAAGTTTAAGGAAAATTTCCAAAAAAATATTGTTATAATAGTCTGGAAAAAATCGCCAAAATTTTAAGTATGTACATAAATATGTATTTATGTATATTTTTTTTTTAAAGCTTCGTGAGTAATTTTTTTAAGCTTTCTATATGAATTTAATAATATTCAAAACTGCAGAATATATAGAAATAAATTTTAAACGCATAATTATTATATCATTGGGCTAAACATACAAAAATTAATTTTTCAAATAAAGAAAAGGTTTAGTCAAAAACAAAATAATAATTTTATTCAAATATGTATGTATGTATAATATATGAATGTTTTAGAATTGAAGATTTTAAAATTTTTCTTTCCAACAAATGAACATATGTACATATGAATGTATTAGAATCGAAAATTTTGAAATTTTGCTGTTGGAACAATTGGAAATGAAATTATAAATACAAACATACAATAATTATGAATGGATACCTGTTTTTTTAAAACTGTGGGTGATCATATAGGATTGAATTTTCCAAATAAAGAAAAGGTTTAGTCAAAAACAATATAATAATTTTATTCAAATATGTGTATGTACGTATGTATGGATTAGAATTTAGCATTTTACAGTTTTTCGCTCGAACAATAAAAATAAAATTTTAGGTAGATACATACGTACATAAATGGTGTATGTATATTTTTTTAAAGCTTGCTGACGAAACATAATTTTCAAAAGAATAACAAATGAAGCATTAACATTCAGTTGCCAAAAAAAAATATCGAATATAGAAAGTTTGAATGACTTTTAGGAAGGCGTTCTAAGTTGACAATATACGACAGAGTTTTGATATGTAATCAAATATTTAAGCCTGTCTTAAGGCTTAGTAAAAGTCTTAATAAAACTTTGTTAGGAGACTTAATCGTGCGGGACCTCTCGAGTTAGTTTAATGTTTTTATCTGGAACAATAAGTACGCTATTGTGCCAGATCAAAAACTGGTAAATAATCAAAAAAGTTGGACCAAAATTAATGGTTAGTCGTTCCGGGCTAGTTTTATAACTAATGTTGAGGAAAGTGTTCTTTAGTGGATTAAAGTTCCACACTATTGCTTTTCGTCTGGCGGTGTCTTTCGAGATTTTGCACTCTTCGTCCCGGTACAAAAATGTATATTTGGGCCGTAGTAAACGTACAGTTGCTGACACCTGATTTCTTCCAAAAAATAGGACGTTCCGCGAACGGTTGAGCTAAGCTTATATATAAAATTTCAAGTAAATTGGTTGAATATTTTCTTCGAAATGATCAAATATATAAAATAGGCTCGCTAAAAAGTACAGTTCCTGAGATATGATATATCCCAAAAGTTGATCAATCCGTGCCATGGTGGAAATAAACTTACATATAAAATTTTGTCAAAATCGGTTCTGTAGAACTTGAGATACACGCACACACTGACCGATAGATCATCACATAACCAACCTTATTGTATACACAATGCGGTCGGTAAAAAGGTGAAAATATTTGGAGTTACCGCAGTTTTTAAGATAAGTTATATTTTAGAAAATAGCTTAATAGATTTTATGAGTAATATACATAAATATGTTATTGTGTATATGTGTATTGGTTAAGCGTTTTAATTTAAAAAAAGTTGTAAGTAAAGGCCTCAAACCAAATTTATTTTTACATGCAGAAGTTTCCACGAGTTTAGAAGTTGCTATGAGTTCTAAAAGTATTAAAACCTATAAGCCAAAAAGACGAAAAATCCAACTAGAGCAGAATTTTAATTCATGAGTTTTCGATGTTGAAGCTGTAAATCAACCAAATATTTGCAACATTTTTCATAAGCGTAATAAAAAATGTATAAGAACATATTCTGGACAAAAATTTTTTGATTAAACTTTAGATATTTCTGATTACGACAACATGGATCTTATGAATGCTCTGTTTCTCTCAAATGATTCTGCAAACAACACTATTATTGCAAGTATATCAGAAGAAAATGTGGAAAATGATAATGAATGTCAACATTGTCAAAAATATAAAAAAAAACTATTCAGTTATTGAAAAATAAATATATGAAATTAATACAAAAATTTGTAACAAAAAAAATCATAAAACTTTGAAAAACATTAAAAATATGGTAGCTTATCAAAATAAGTTAATACTTCTTAAGAAAATTGTTAAAGTTAATAAAATCCATATTGTTTGAAAGTATGTACGTTACATACGTATTTAGTTATGCATCATTTTATGCTATACAGCGATTGAGCGCATAAAATGCTTATTGCCGAAAATAATTTCCGACTATAAGCGACATAACTGAAAGCGAGGTTCCAAAATAAATTACAAAAAAACTATTAATGTAGCTAATCTTTGGTTTAATTATGCATTTTTTTAAAATTATTTTCAAGAGCTTTTCTTATTTTAAGTTTTATATTATTTACTAGGAAAAAAACATATCTATAAGTATATTGCGGTTGGGTTTTTTGAAGAAATAAAGTTGGGTCAAACCAATGGTTTGTATTGTAGCACTTTTCCCTTCAACAAGTGAAAACACTGCTTTTAAAAACAGTCTATGTATATCCACCACACTATTAAGATTATTTTCATTTATAAACGAAACTATTTCTAGGATTGCATATATTTAGGATGAACCATTTATGCAGTCTTTGAAATAAAGCAAAATTTAATATAAACAGGGGTTAACATAATGCTCGATTTTAAGGGTTAATTGTGTGAGTTAAGAAAAATAATTATATTTTTTAATGTCATAGAATTTACCGTTAACTTTTTGCGTTTATAGAAATTTGAAAAAACTTGCGGTTTCAGAAATATAAGGTGTCAAAAATGCAAATTTTACAAATTTCAAGAGGCCATAACTTGAGAGGGGGTGGAGATGGAAAAAAATTTTCTTCTAACGAAATGAACTACTTTTTAATGTCTAAAAGCCCCTAAAATTTCAAGCTTCTACAGGCTGGGGTCTTGAAGAAAAACGACATCAAAAATTTGGAAAAGAAGGACTTTAGATAACGGTAAATTTGAACGGCCATTTTGTTTTTCTAAAGTTTAACTATAGTATATCGCGGTAGGGGAAGCAAGCCACTGCCTTTCTGCGTTTGCAAAATTTCAAAAATGCTTATGGTTTCATTGCAACAAATAGTTAAAATAGGCCATTTTTAGGGCTTTGGGGGGGTATAACTTCTAGAGGGGGGGAGATAGGTAAAAATTTTGTTCTACGAAAATAAGTTTCTAGTAAAGATCTATGTACGTATTAAATTTCAGCTTTCTATCTTTAAGAATGTAGAAGTTTTGTAAACAGACACACGGACAGACGGACGGACGGACGGACAGAGTGAAACTAATAAGCACTTTTTTTCAAAAAATTTTTGGAAAAGTGCTAAAAAAAGTAAACTTACAGTATCTCACACACAGAATGGAGCATGATTTTAAAACAACAAACATAATATTTTAAAGGTTTGCAATGCCCCCAGAAAAAATAATTCCACTTTTCTCCCCGCCACTCTCACTCCCCGCCCCCTCCCACTCCAAGATGCTTTGCCACGGCTTGCATCTAGGGGTATGAGTAGATTATCTATCTGTAGGGTATATAGATTGACAGTCTAATTAGGGTCTAGCTGGCAACTCACCTAGTCAAACTACAAATGTCATGGAAAATTGCAACTCGCGTTAGATAAACTCGAATGAAATATTATATGGAAACAGACCACAAGCAAGAAATATGGACAATGACGAAGGTTAATACTATATAAAATTTGGAATATGGGATATTAGAATTCTCCTACAACCGACATTTCATTATGGAAAAATTGAAAAAAGAAATTTCGACCTCAATTATTTAGGTGACAATCTATCGGTACATGGTGGTGTAGGATTCTGGCTGAACAAAAAACGTAAAGACAAAGTTTTGGGTTTCCTACCGGTAAATAACAAAATTTTTAAATTAAGAGTTAAGGGGAAATTTAATAATATAACAATAATAAGTGCATATATCAGCTAATTACGTCAGCTAGCTGAAAAAGAGAATTCTCGTATTATGAGCCACAGTTTCCCTGACACGAAAATTCACAAAACTACCTGGAAAATTCCAGGCACAAATACCGTAAATCAAAGTGAACATGTGTTGGTGAGCAAAAGAAGAATGTTATCTATACTCGAAATTAAGGTATGCTGATCCACGGTAACGTCTATGCTGATCTATGGTCACTTAAGTGTCAATGATCGGCAGTAATCATTGCGTGACTGAGATAAAAATGAAACAAAAGATGTTTAGGGTTCGAACATCTGTTCAAGCCACTAGTAAAAATTAGACTCTCGAAGAAAACAAGATGACAACAAGAAAGTAACAATAATAGGTTGAACCCGCTCGTGGAGGTTATGATGGAGGCGCACAGTGTGGATGAAATGTGGAATAAAATTAGAAGCGGAGAGCTTTGCGGAGATTAAAGAGGCAGAGAGCTTTGTAGGTTAGCTAAATGGACGCAAAAATCAAGAATGGTTTGATGTTAAATGGGAAGATGCGATAGAGAAAAAGGATAGATGTGCAAAAATATTTATGTGCAAAAACGAAAAATCGCTAATGCAATACCTAAGTAACAATTTTTATCTCATAAGACTTTTGTAGAGCCATATTGAGAATTCTTAAAGAATATTACTCTTATAGTTTCAGGCTTGTAATGACTAATTTAATTCTTGTAATGAGAGTTAAGCTCCCATTAAAAGAGTTTTTAAAGCATATAACTCTCATACTAAAACTAGATCTCACAAGTCATTTATAATAATGTTACTAGAAAGAAAAAGCAATACATTGTAGAATAAATATATCGGTCTTACTTCGAACTTTATAAAATATGTATCTATTTCGCTTTTAATAATTATTTTTTAACAAAAATGAAACAAAATATACATATTTTTGCGTAAATATGTTATCAATAAATATTAGTATTCAGAAATTTAATATTATAAAATTATAAATACGGGAAATTAAAATAATTTTTTTGCCATGATTATAAATAAAAAAGTTGCTGGCATTAAAGTAATTAAATTTAAAAAATTTTTATACATACATATTTTTTAATTCAATTTTATAATTGCTTATTTCCTTTTTTTTACATAAATTTTAAAATTTAAGAATTGTTAAGCAACTAATAAATGTACCAATATGCATAAATTCAAACTATAGTTTTATTATATTCAAATAAAACTATAATTTTGCATTTAGTTCATTAATTTTAATTTAATAATTTCTGTACAATAAAATATTTTTCAGACTTCTTTCTAAAAAAAAAATACTTTGTCTCATTAGGGTTAAAATTTGGATAAGGAAAAATGACAATACTAAAATGTCCGTGCCTAACAACATGACTTATAATGGAATTCTTTTAAGAACAAAATTCTATAAGAGCTGTTGATATGCCATAAAAAATACTTAATGAGAAAATTTTTTATGGCTTGCTGAAAGTAGTTTTTCTATGGGAGTAGCAGAATTTTTGACACTACAAGTGCTAAGCTTTATTATAAGAACCTTACGAGAGTTGCATGGTATGAGAGTTTTATGAAATTTTGGGTCAATTTTTCAGGGTATTACTCTTGAAAATTGTTACTTGGGAAATTAAATACAGAAAGAGGAACGCTTTAAAACGCAATGTCGAAAGTAGAGAAAGAGATTTTGATCAGAATAAAAAAAGGAATTTTATAGAAAAAAAAACCAACAAAAAAAGGGATTTCAGCCGCGACTAGCAAACATAAAAAGTAAAAATTGAACTAATTGAAGAAAGGCAAAAAATTAATAGACGGAAAGATCATTTTTGCGGTTTGTACTATTTAAACGAATATAACGAAGAAAACAACATTCTTAACATTCTTGACAAGATAGTAAATTCTATGAAATATAAAAAAACATACATATGAAAAAACAGTGGAAGCCATACAGAAATTACAAGATAATAAAGCTGCCGGACTAACCAACCAAAATCCTCTCAAAGAATTCAGGTATAGTAGGCATTTTACCTATAGCCCCATAATTATTAACCAAACAACGCGACCACCGCTTATGGACAGGTAAGGCAAAAAGAGGAACGCTCATTAGTCCAGAAGCCAAGATTAAAATGACGACAGAACTGTTTGAAGATTTGTGTAAGAGTAGAAATCATAGAAGAAAACGGAAAAAAACGTTCTTAACATTCTTGACCATATAGTAAATTCTATGAGATATGAAATTCTATGAGATATAGTTAAAAGGTCATAAAGCTTAAAGGAACCGCAGAAGATATTATTGTGGCAGAGCTTATCAAGACAAGGATACATTCAGCAATCTATTATCTTATCCTTAAAATATGGAACGCTGAATAAATACCAAATGAATGTATAATAATGCCACTGCATAAAAAAGGTGGTTAAACGGATTGTGACAACTATAGAGGCCTGTTGAATTTTGCTTACAATATTGTCGAGAATTATAGGAAAAAATTAAGAACTTACTCTGAAATAGTAACACATCATCAATGTGGCTTTCGCAAGAACAAATCAATAGTACACCAAATATTTTACTTAAGACAAATAATGGAAAAATGTATTGCACACAAAAGCGACCTGCGTATGATTTTCGTCGACTTCAAATAAGCCCACGACTTTGTTAAAAGAAGTAAAATTAAAATTATATTTAGAGAATTAGCTATCCCGAATAAAATAACAAGGTTGATGAAAATGATGCCGAAAGATGCCTCTGCAAAGGTGTGAATTGGTCAGGCCGGCACATCTTTTCATATTGAGTCGGGAGCTAAACAAGGGGACGAAATTTCACCATTTATATTAAAGTTGATATTATATTACCCATTTCAAAGCCTATATACTCGTAACTCTGATAATATATTCACTCGTTCATAGCAAATTTTGGAATATGCAAATGATTTAGTTAATTTATAAAGATGTACAAGAAATTTAATAGAAGCTTTTACAAAATTAAAACGATGCACAGCTAGTGTTGGACTTCATATCAGTGAACAAAAACAAAATACATTAGATCCAAAATACATCTGGCCATGTTGGGAATCTGGAATTAAAACGAGGATCTGGTTAACAATGTTAAATTAAAAGCTGAGATAGCTGGGACATCTGCATTGAATGGATCTGATAAGGGGTCCAAAAATAACAAGGTTGATGAAAATGATGCCGAAAGATGCCTCTGCAAAGGTGTGAATTGGTCAGGCCGGCACATCTTTTCATATTGAGTCGGGAGCTAAACAAGGGGACGAAATTTCACCATTTATATTAAAGTTGATATTATATTACCCATTTCAAAGCCTATATACTCGTAACTCTGATAATATATTCACTCGTTCATAGCAAATTTTGGAATATGCAAATGATTTAGTTAATTTATAAAGATGTACAAGAAATTTAATAGAAGCTTTTACAAAATTAAAACGATGCACAGCTAGTGTTGGACTTCATATCAGTGAACAAAAACAAAATACATTAGATCCAAAATACATCTGGCCATGTTGGGAATCTGGAATTAAAACGAGGATCTGGTTAACAATGTTAAATTAAAAGCTGAGATAGCTGGGACATCTGCATTGAATGGATCTGATAAGGGGTCCAAAAAGAATATTTGAAACTAGACCACTAGCGCAGAGACGGGAAGGAAGGTCCAGGTTACAATGAGGGATGATATTATAATCGATTTAAAAATAATGCGCATAAAGAATTGGCAAGACGTAGCGGTTGATCGAAAGCAATGGAGACGAGTGGTTAATCAAGCTAAGGATCACCTTGGGCAGTGACGCTCAAGATGATGATGGTGATGTGTTATAACGAGAAGTAGAAACTTGTTTAAGAAAATAGTTAAAGTTAATAAAATCTACATTATTTTATAATATGTATGTACGTACGGATTTACTTATGTATTTTTTCCGCGATTTGTTGCAAAATATATTAGTACGCAAAACATAAGTGTACATTAAATTACAAAAAATAAGTGTACATTAAAAAATACTATTTTATTACATCAAACTTTGACGAATACGCTATTTAAAAAAAAAAAAAACATTTAGGAGTGGAAACTCGCTGATATTGATTTTTAAGGGTAAAGCTTTTTTAGTTTCATTTTAATTAAGAACAAAAAAAAATTATCAATAAAAAAAAAATCTAATGCTAATCATTAATTGCTTAATTATGTACTTTTTTGTATATTACTTTATGTATATTATTTTATGTATATTTTTGGTGAGTTTTTGAAGAAAAAAAATGTAAACTTCTTAATCTCACACCTATAATTTAACAATGAAATGCTTGCAATGCAAGCACAAGACTAGTTTAAATATATAAGAATCAACGTTTTTTGCAAAAATTTCAGTTTTCGTGCTCAAAATTTTATATTGAAGTAGATATTATACAAAAACACCAAATCTTTAATTAACTGAAAAAAACAAAAAAATTGCAAGCTCCACTTTGTTCGTGTTTCAACAGCACCCCACAAGCCGTAGCACCAGTTATGGACAACCCTTTTAATACATTTTAAATCGAAATAATAGAACCAAAAATAAAACTTTTAAATATACACATACAACATATGCGAATTCCTTTAATCGCTAAATAAATAACATTTATGCCCTTAAAATCAATGCTTATTAAATTCTTTTTTAGTGACTTGGAATACTTATCGCCCCCAAGCAACATTAGTTGAAGGCTTAGAAAGAGAAATGGAAGACTCGCTGGCATGTCCTGGATGTTTACCATTATGTATATACACAAATTATGGTTATCAAATAACGCATTCCACTTTGAATGTATCCAAGCTGAATGAAAGGTTACCAGACAGGTAAGTTCTTAAATTTGACCTTTGCCATTTTGTGTGCCAAAATGGCTAAGATCAACTGGTGATTGTTTTGGCTCCTTCAATATTATTTCCCATGATGATTTATGCTTGGTCCGAACAACTATCTGCTATAAAAAGATATCATTACTTTCTGGCGCGTTGTAATCGCAACACTCGTTATAGTTCTCGGGAAGTGATTCCTCGCAGATTTTTACGGAGCTTTCCTTTTACGGAAACAAAAAAAATGGCGAAAACAAAAAAGAGTTGAGCTGCAGTACCAGTCTTATGAACAGTAAAACATAATTCAAGTTCCTAGAAAATACAGACTTCAGAGCACCCTTACCAATAACAAGATCAAAATAAGTGTAGTTAAAATTAAGCTCCACCGAACTCAAGTTGTTCGAATTCTCTATAAAAGACAATTACTCCGACACAAAGCACGAAACAAGTTGATGAAATGTTTTTAAATCTAACAATAATAGTCTGTCTTCGTAAGGCGGCAAGCTAAACCAGTAAATGTTAGCACACAAGAGAATCGGGCTCATCTAAACAACTAAATGCGAAACAAAGAAATATGTTCTGAACAGGGTCAATCTTAGAAATATCAATAGAATGATAAGGAGCTAAAACTAGAAACGCGTACTCTAAAATGGGTCTAACATATGATAAACATAGATGAACTCAACGTAGATGTCAGAAAATTCATGTCGCCGTATTTATACCCATGTTAAGGTGGATATTAAGGTCAAGCCTCTGGTCGAGTATAAACATAAAATCATTCAAAAGATTTACTTATCTCAGAACCCTTCTATTCTAGCGGTAGGTGCATTTATTTATTGAAGACTCGCTATTGCGACAGGAACTCAATACAAGACACTCATTAACATTCAGTTCTAAATTATTACTGCGATACCACAAACTAAAACCCTACAAGTCGCTTTGTAATGAAAGACACTCACTCTCAGACAAAACCATCTTACTGAGGCTTTGTAATATCTACTAAGTCTACAATCCATTCTTGAGTAGTGCATCGCTTGTCGATGTAATAAAAAACAGTGAACTCAAACTTAAATAAATACTTAAGGCAAAGACAACTGAAAAGACACCTGATATTCCCTAGCTGACAATTACACTCAAATTCACTTTAAACTACGAATACCAAACTCAAAATCTCTTATTTTCAACAATATTACATTATTAGCAATCCTATCAAAAGCCTTATTCATACAAGTATCAGTATGAGCTTTGCGTCCAACGTCATTCCCAAATACTTCGCCCTGTTCGCGGACGGAATTAAGACGCCATTTATCCGAATCGAAAATGAATTGTCAATTTTCCTTTTAGTGAAATTTACGTGTACTGATTTCACCTCGTTAAGTTTTATATTCCACGTTCTAATCCATTTTGAGATGTCGTCACTGGCCTTTTGTAATTTTTGTGTAGATTCATTTTCATTTCGTCCTATTGCGATAACTGCTGTATCATCAGCAAATGCAGCTGTTACCACTCCTTCCGATTCAGGAATATCACACCTGTGTAGCAAGTATAATATTGGGTCCAATATACTCCCCTGTGGTACCCCCGAACTGATATCCCTGAGCGAAGAGTACTCCTCTTCCTGCTTAACTCGGAATACCCTATTCGTCAGGCAAGATTCGAGCAGGTCAACATACTGCCTTGGTAGTAATCGTCTAAGTTTTTTTATTAATCCACAATATCAAACCTTATCGAAGGCTTGGGCTACGTCTAAAAATATGATAGAGCATATTGTTTTTTCTTCAAGTGAATTTTCTATTAAATCAGTTATTTTATGAATATGATCTATGGTTGAGAGGTTGCGACGAAAACCAAATTGATGATTCGGGATTAACCTTTTAATTTAAATTATAGGCTGAAGTCTTCTCAATAAAAGCTTCTCTAGCAGTTTTGAAATCATCGGAAACAATGAGATTGGTCTATAAGAAGTCCCCCTGTCTATAGGTTTGCAAGGTTTGTGCGGCATGATTATCTCTGCAACTTTCCAAATTTCAGAGACTTAACTAAACCTTATACATGCATTTATTAGGCGCGTAAGTATCGTTATACCCTTTTTGGGTAATGTTTTCAAAATATCGGCCGCCAATCCCGGGGCTTTTTTAGATTTAAGAGTCCGGATTTCCTCTATAACATCTCTTTCCTTGACAATTGGAATAGTCACACTATCCTCAACAAAACCAGATTCCTCATTTTCGTACACGCTCTGACTTTCATGCGGACAGAATATATCGGCCAAATGATCCGCAAACGCATTTGCTTTGTCCTTGCCAGTTTTTGCACATGTTCCATCTTTGTTTTTAATAGGAGCAAGATTTTTGATAGGTTGCTTCATTTTTTTGTTGCCCTCCACAGTGGTTTTCTCACGCGCCATCACGTTTTGAACATAAAAGGCAACCGAATCCTCCTTGTATTTTCTAATACAGTGTCTTAGCTGCTGTGATTCACGATTATATCTGGTTTTATCAGTAGGATCACGAGTTTGCTGCCACCTCTTTCTCGCCCGCCTGCTTTGTCTTACTCTTGCTAGTATATGTAGGGGATAGTTTATGCCTCCCCTCCTAATAGCACTAATTTTCGAACTACTCCAAGCCGCATTTTGAATAATTTTAGTAAAGTTTTCGGCCTTCTCATCTATGTGATGGATCGTTCTTATTCTTTTCGTTAGATAAGAAACTTCGAGCATATCCTTTTTATTTGCAATATCATTGCAATTCCATGTTGCTATTTTAAAATTACTTCGTGCCATCATTTACCAGGTCTTTTGGTACTCGATTTTTTCCCTTCTTCTCTAAAATGCTCAATCTCTAAGAGATCTTGTCCATCATATCTAGCATGTTCTGCATCATATTTTGCATTTTATACAAAACATTCACGTCACTGGCCCTTGTTTTTTTGCTCGTGCCACCGTCATCAGTTTTCGTTTGAAGAACGTCCTTGTATGTTACATCTTTTGAGACTATTCTCGAGGTGAATTGCCTTGGTGGCCGGTCAGAATTCTTCTTCAAGTTGTTGTTACTGTTCTTATTTCAACGTTTTTACAGTTGCTTACCTACAAGGCATCCTCTTTAGTTTGCTGGGTGGTCCTCCAAGCAATTGGAACACTATGCTGCAGTACTCTTTGACTTACTACAATCTGATGTTAAGTGCCTGCCTGCACATTGAACACAATTTGGTTCTCTCTGGCAAAATTTTTGTGTATGGCCATACCTTTGACACCTTTTACACTGCGGAATGGTCCTATCCTTTCGAAGTGCCTCTATCCTAACTTTCATTCTGTTTATGTGATCGATTTCATAAATTTTTTTCATCTACTCGTCATTTGAGAATGTTAACATAAACAGCGGTAGAGGCACCATAAGAATCCTAGTAAGATTCCTGTAATCCATTTCGGAACTTACAATAAGCTTAAATTGATTGTTATTCATAATTTTAATCTTATAATTGTTGTCCTTATTTTGTAAAGTTGACTCTATTTGATTATAGTCAACCACATTACTTATGACTACTGGAGGCGGCCCAGAGCTTTTCCTGACATCGCCTCGACTATAAGAATCAGAAACATACGCTTTCTCAGCGTTGATCGTCACCTGAACCACTACCGAAGAGGATTCCGCTTTTCGTTTTTTACTGGACCTTTTTTGCTTTAGGATCCAATCCGTTTCTCTGGCGAGTTCCTCCTCATCTGTTGAGTAGGCGTCCAAGACTGACCTAACCTGCTTTGCTCGTGGTGCAGCGTCTTTTTCTTTATGACTGCCCACATTAGACTTATTGTTTGTAATTTGCGTATGTTTCTCTTTCTTAAGCTTGTCATTCCCAGTCATCAGTTGAAGAGCCTCGTTTTTCAAATCTCCACAGAGTTGTTCTAGTTGGCTGATTCTTTTATGTATGTCAGCATTCTAATCATCACTTTTTTTGGCTTGAGCTTTACTCATGTTTATATCCTTATTGGTCTGTGGAGCTTGAGTGTTCGGTAGTCTACTTTCTATATTTTTATTCTTTTCTAAAATCCGTACATCAGATATAGATGGTGAACGCCGGGTTTTCGCGTTCCTCCTGAACGGATCAATCAAATGCAATAAATGGCTCTCCCCAGAATCCGTAGAGCCGACCTCCGAAGAGGGTGGATTCTCCAACGTAGTTGGATTACCACCTGGGGTACTATACCCTTTTGTTTTCTCCATTGTACAAATGATTAAATTTTGCATTTTATACCTACTGCCAGGATTCAAAAACTGCCATCCCTCAGGGATCAGACGCAGACCAGGGAGCCGCCTATTCTAGGTCAGACTCTTCTGGATTTACCGCCCGCGCGCTTCCTAACCAACGATATCACTGAAAATGACGCCGACCTGTCCAACCTGCTCCATAGCACGTATGGTGTTAGAAACAAACTCCACCAAATTGGTGATCGTGGACATACCTTTTTGAAACCATAGTAATTTGCGCAGATGAAGAACAAACAACAAGAGTCAAAGTAACCAACCAAAATCCTCTCTAATTATTTAGGAATAGTAGTCATTTTACCTATAGCCCTATAATTATCAATCAAACATTCGCGACCACCTCTTTTGGACAGGCTAGGCAGAAAAACTTTTTCCAAACTACGGAAAACACATCAGTAGTCAACGAAAAATTAAATAACAAACAAAGGGAACGACCAAAATTTAAAGCACATCTGTACAAAACTACAGATGAAGTGTCATCAGTATTTAATGAAAAACTCCCACACAGACAAAAGATAGCGAAGAATCAAATCAACTCTTAAATTACTTAAATTAAAACAACTGCTGTTATCTACAATCCCAAGTAAGATTTGATCAAAATAGGAACGCTCTCTAGAGTAATGAGGTTGTGGGAGTTCTATATCGGAAGTGGCGTCATTAAAGTATGCAATAATGTATTTATGTGGGCTGCGGATGAAGTGTAATCTTAAAAGTATGCAATAATGAATATGTAGGTTGAAGGTATAAAGTATATGGGGTTTTAGATGTGGTATTATTGCATACGTTTAGGATGGCACATGTGGTTGTTGTTTATTTGTAGAGGAGTTGTCGCCTCGGTCAAAAGTGGGTAAAATTGTAAGTAAAGTGTAATCCTAAAGGTATGCAATAATGAATATGTAGGTTGTAGGTATAAAGTATATGGGGTTTTAGATGTGGGATTATTGCATGGTTTTGGATGGTACATGTGGTTGTTGTTTTATGTGAAAGTAAGCGGAAGTGCAATAATTATAGAGGAGTTGTTGTCTCGGTTAAAAGTGGGTAAAATTGTAAGTAAAATAGTAGAGCGCCACGTTGCGAGTAGAATTAGCTTTATGTTGTTTTATGTAAAAGAAAGCGGGAGTTTGATCCTAAGGGTATGCAATGATGAAAATGGAAGTAAGTTTTTTGAAGTATGATTGATAGTACAGCGACATGTTACTAGTAGAATAAGTTATATTTATAAGACAGCGCCACGACGTTACGAGTGTGAATTAGTTTTTCAATATTTAAAATGAAGTATGCAATATTTGTAGAGGAGTTGTTGTCTCGGTAAAAGTGGGTAAAATTGTAAGTTAGAAATATTTTTTTATTTTAAATATTGATTGAAGTATTTAATATTTAGAATAAAGTATGCAATATTTCAAATAAAGTATGCAATATTTGTAGGGTAGTTGTTGCCTCGGTTAAAAGCAGGTAAAATTGTTAGTTTTTTAAAAACGACGTTAAATTTAAAATCTTTTCAAAATTTGAAAAACTTTTAAATTGAAATATTTAAAATTTAAAATGAAGTATGCAATATTTGTGGAGGGGATGTTGTCTGGATTAAAAGCAGGTAAAATTGTAAGCAAAAAAATATGTAGAGGGGCTGTAGTCTGGTTTAATGTTGTAAGTTTTTTAAAAAAGGACGTTAAATTTAAAATCTTTTTTAAATTAAAAAGTTTTAAAAGCTTGAAAAGTAGGTTTAGAATTATTTTAACATTGATAACAATTTAAACATTGATAACAAAGCACCACGTTACGAATAGATTTAGTTTTTAATATTGATAATACATTTTAGAATTATTTTTTTTAATGTTGATAACACAGCACCACATTACGAGATGTATTTACTCCCTGAAAACAAAAGGTTAGGTTCAGAATTAGTCTTCTTTTAAAATTTTAAAAGATAATTAACACAACAATATGAATCTTATTATCATTATTTATTATGCTTAATGTCCATTAACTTAAATAATATTTTTTTACGCTCTTATAAATTAAAAAAAACTAAATTACTGTAATTAAATCATACTATATGTATGATTTAATGTAAAAAGAACTGACATTAATAATAATATTGATAACACAGCTCCACGTAACGAGTAGAATTAGTTTTTAATATTGATAAGAAATATTTTTTATTTTAAATATTGATTGAAGTATTTAATATTTAGAATGAAGTATGCAATATATAAAATGAAGTATGCAATATTTGTAGAGTAGTTGTTGCCTCGGTTAAAAGCAGGTAAAATTGTTAGTTTTTTAAAAAAAAAGTTAAATCTTTTCAAAATTTGAAAAACTTGATGTGGTATTTTAAGCTCTATGTCTTGATTGAAAAGAAAGCTGTTAAATTTAAAATTTTTTTAAATTTAAAAGTAAGCAATATATTAAGTGTTTTATATTGGGAGGTAAAGGAAAGCCGTTAAATTTAAAATCTTTAGGAAAGCCGTTAAATTTAAAATCTTTTTAAGATTAAAAGAGTTCTTAAAGTTTGAATGGTAGGTTTAGAATTATTTTATGTGAAAACCTTCATATTTCTATAAATTAATTAATTATTTAGTAAAGCAGATTTGTAATCTTCTAACTTTAAATCATTAACTACGAGTATATACCTTTTAACTCCTTTGCTTTTTAATATTTTTATTTTGTAGAGTTTTAGTATAAATTCAGCTATAATTTTTCCACTCATTCTTTAAATAGACATAATACTCTTTAATTTACTTGTGGAGAATTAAATAGGTTATCTTTTTCATAATCTGATATATCAAAATTATCTGTGAAATATGGACCTTATATCATTATAAAAATTATCTGTAGTGATTGTGTACACAAAACTATCAGTGTCTATATAATTAAGCATTAAATTATTTTGAAACCTTGGTTTCATAAAATTATAGTGAAAGTTACACATTAAAATTTTCGATTGATTTAAAATTATAAAATCTATATAGATTGGTTTATTGTAATTTGCTTTTGTTTTATGTAATTCTACTTCTGCTAGATTAGATTTAAAAATTGAAACGCTATTAAAATTAGGTTTTGTTATTAGAGCTCTAAGTCCTTTTTTTCCTCGAAATCTTCTTTTGCTTTCCCATGAAGCAGCAATATATACTACTCTCCTGTTATCAACATTTTCCATGGTTTTACCTAACACGGAACCTAAAGGGATTCCACCATAAAGTAGAATGTTGTGTAGTTCTTGAACTCACCCTCGTGAAAGGTTTGCCTCGACGCAATTTTTAAAGCATCGTTCGCACATGAATTTGGCCTTGTGATGCTGATGGCAAGTGTTTGCGAAGTCATTATCACCACTGAATTTTGAGGAGCGTGTATCGTAAAATTTGTAAAATATGGTGAACGCTTTCCCACTAGCAGTAGCTTATATAAGTTGGTAATTGTTGGGAAAACTTTTATCTGTATAGCCTTGCATAGTGATGTCTTCTATGGTAGGCATTTTCTTTTTATTGAAATGAATTTCTTAATTTTTTCTTAATTTTTGAGGTTAAACTAATAAAATATTAATATAATATTTCTAGTTTATACTTTTTTCTACAAAGATTTTTCTGTGGTTAAGTTTGTAAAAAAATTTTTTTCTATTTTCTTTGGATTCAAATTCAAAAATTGCAGCTTACACTATGCTTATCTAACATTTATTCTATAACAACTATCAGCGTATATCTGTATACGCATTCTTATACATGCGTATACTGTTTTTGCACTGTTAAAGTGAATATCTCTTCAAACAAAATTTGTTTTTGAGAAATACCTAAGTATGGCACCTATACATGATTATTAATGAATATATTATGTAAGTATTCCTGACATCCATATTGCAAATGTAATCGCAAACCTAGCGCTGGTAAGGCGTGTGAAAGCAATGTTTAAGAAGCAAATTTGTTTCTTTGTAAAAAATATAATAAAAAAATGTAAAAAATGCAAAAAATATAAATTATTCAATTATATCTATTTTTCCAGCTTTACAATAACTGAGTTGATTTCGTTGTAATTATTATAATTGTCAGCTATTTGTAATGCAATTAAAATTTTTAATCTGACAACCAATTCATTTGGAACACCAATTTGATATTTCCTATTCTATCGTTGTTAGCTAAATCTTTAATATCTTTGTCAGGTGCATCTTTTTCCAAATTTTCTTGTTTAGGTAAATTTGTTAAGTGTTGATTTGTAATGGTAGTAGTTAGTTCGTTAATGGATCTCACAATAGCATCTTATCAAATGTTTTCTTTAAAGCATTTTCTTGTGTTATTTTTTGAACATTTACAACATTATATTTTTTATATAAATCTTTTCTGATTTTAATCAAAGTATTTATATTAATAACATAACACCACGTTACGAGGGGTAATTGCTTCATGAAAACAAAAGTTAGGTTTAAAATTAGTTTTTAATATTGATAACACAAATTAGTCCTTTTTTTAGAATTTTAAAATATAATTAATACAATAATATGAGTCTTATCATCATTATTTATTATGTTCAATGTTCATTATTTGAAATAAAATTTTTTCACGCAGCTCAATGTTCTTTGACTTAAATAATATTTGTTCACGCATTTATAAATTAAAAATGAAATTTTACATATTTATAATTAAATCGTACTATATGTATGACTTAATGTAAAAGGGACTGACATAAATAATAATATTGATAACATAACACCGCGTTATGAGACGTAATTGCTTCCTGAAGACAAAGGTTAGATAATTCTAATTCTACATTTCTATGCCATATTTTACTTAAAACCCACAACAAAACCTTCAAATAATAATAATCAAATGAATAGAGTCCGATTGAGATGCTTGAAATTTTGTGTGAAATTTTTTGTATGTATCAGTTTTAAAGCAGACTCGAGAGTTGTAAAACAATATATATTAAATTTGAAAAATTTATATTTTTAAACGAGCTAAATATCAAATATTCCATTAAGCAAATTCTCTCAATTGAAGATATGCTGAAAAATATGCAGTATAAAATTTATTCAATGGAGAGAAGAAAGGGGTGGTATGGAGAACCCATTATTGTGAACACGAGGTTCTCCAATAAAGTAATCTTATCAAGAAGATTCGATAGCTTCTGATCTGGAGTTATTAAAATTATCATCAGGAACATACGCCTTAGTCAAAAAAGGCAAAGAACTAATATTGGAAGAGCTCGAGGAGGACAGGGATCGAAATATTGAAGACGAGGGGTGGGCCCAACAATGCGGCAATTAAAACAAAAAAAATAAAAAATAAAAAAAATGTAATAAAAATGAAAAGATATAATAAAAATTATTTAATTCTAAAACAAGAAATATTTTTTTTGGTTTAAAATTTATTTTTTCAGCACCTGATTTTCATTTGCAATTTATTTTTCCAGCATCATAAGAAATGTTTTTATTTTTCAGCACGTGATTTTTAAATTCCTGTAGCTAACAAATACATTTACATTTTTTTAGAATTAACTCCTAATATAAGTCATTGGATGATTTTAAAAATAAAATATTTTCTATTATTTTGAAAATATATCAACATCACTATCATCATACGATTCATCTTTTATAATAATTTCCAATTTTTAAATTTAACTTTGACCAATTGAAACTTGAAACCAATTTATTAATGTAGGTCAGTTTTTATGATTACTTATTAAACAAACATTCTTTTACAAAACTAGAATTTGATAAGAATTCTAAACATAAATTATAGTTATTGTGTATGTATCATATGTATCTATCATATATTGCATATCATGTATAAATTTTTGATCTACATCATATTATTTTTTATTTCTTATCATAAAAATTTTTTCTTCTACTTTTTACAATATTCTGAGTTAAATAAGAAAAAAACTTTTTCTTCTACTTTTTTCAATATTTTGAGTTAAATAAGAAATTCAAACACAAATAACTGAAAATAAAAATGATAACAAAGCAAAATGCATTTATATAAATATCTTTTAACGACAGACCGACGGACCGACAGGTTGCTAAGAATAGTTTACTTACACTTCCCTACTATGGAGAAGTGCATTCCCACCGAAAACTCGATATGCAAAATTTGTTACCATCACATAACATACCTATTGTATACACAATATGGTCGGTAAAATTTATTTATTTTTTTTTTTTTATTATTTTATTTTTTTATGAACACTTATGATTAATTACATCTAATATATTAATAAACATAATAACCGAATAATTGGCAGCAGCAATCTATTTACAATAAGTACTTAGTTCTTTCAAAGTGCAAACTGTAATTCCCCTATTATTTTAAATTCAATTGTATTTATAGTTTAGCAATATATTTGGTTATATGATTGTAACATTTATTTTGAATATTTACTTACAACATAAATCTGATTAATAACTTAAATGGAAAGTTTTTATGATAATTTCTAATACTTGAATTTCAAGATTAGCATTGTTATTATTACATAAAGTTGGGTCAAACCAATGGTTTGTATTGTAGCACTTTTCCCTTCAACAAGCGAAAATTCTGATTTTAAATACAGTACTATTAAAATTATTTTCATTCATACACAAAACTATTTCTAGGATTGCATATACTTAGGATGAACGATTTATGCAGTCTTTCAAATAAAGCAATAATTAATATAAAGTGGGGTTAGCATAATGCTCGATTTTAAGGTTTAATTGTGAGAGTTAAGATAAAAAATTATTTTTTTAAAGTCATGGAATTTACCATTAGCTTTTCGCGTTTATAGAAATTTGAAAAAGCGTGGGGTTTCGGAAATATAAGGTGTCAAAATACAAATTTTACAAGTTTCAAACAAACTATTTGTCAATGTCTAAAAGCCTCTAAAATTTCAAGCTTCTACAGGCTGGGATCTAGAAGAAAAACGACATCAAAAATTTGAAAAAAAAGGACTTTAGATAACGGTTAATTTGAACGGCCATTTTGTTTTTCCAAAGTTTAACTGTAGTATACCGCGGTAGGGGAAGCAAGCCACTGCCTTTCTGCGTTTGCAAAATTTCAAAAATGCTTATGGTTTCATTGCAACAAATAGTTAAAATAGGCCATTTTTAGGGCTTTGGGGGGGTATAACTTCTAGAGGGGGGGAGATAGGTAAAAATTTTATTCTACTGAAACAAGTTTCTAGTAAAGATCTATCTACGTACAAAATTTCAGCTTTCTATCTTCAAGGGTGTAGAAGTTTTGTAAACAAAAAAAGTGTCCACGGACAGACAGAGTGAAACTAACATGCACTCTTTGTCAAAAAATTTTAGGAAAGTGCTAAAAATTAGAAAATAGCATTTTTATAAAATTCCCAAAATAATTTCTTATATTTGATTTTCAAGATTAACAACATTCCTTTGTTACTTTTGGAAAGTTTTTACATTAGCAAACATAATCTATATTTTGTTGTTTGCTTAGCAGCTATTTTTAGGTTTTATTTACTTTAATTGACATTTCCGTAAGTATATCTGCATAATTATTAATTAAAGGTTTTGTACAAGATCTATATATAACTTGCGTGAAAAAAGATTTTATTTAAGTCAATGGACATTGGATATAATAAATAAATATCAATAAAAGGAAAGATATTAAAATTGGTGATTCCTAATCTGCATAATGCGCTCTAAAATATAATGATGATAAGCTTTTTATATTAAGTGATAAAGTTAATACTTATGCATAGGATCACTATAAAATATCAAAATAAAGAAAAAAAATTACTTTTTTGTGTTTTTATTTCTTACTAAAATACAACATGTTTTTAATCAAGCAAATTAAGAATATAATGTTCTTAAGTTTTATCAGGCTTTTTTCAATTTAACCACAGAAAAATCTTTGTAGAAAAAAGTATAAATTAGAAATATTATATTAATATTTTATTAGTTTAACCTGAAAAATTAAGAAAAAATTAAGAAATTCATTTCAATAAAAAGAAAATACCTACCATAGAAGACAACACTATGCAAGGCTATACAGATAAAGGTTTTCTCAACAATTACCAACTTATACTTACAAATTCTACGATACACGCTCCTCAACATTCAGTGGTGATGATGACTTCGCAAACACTTTCCATCAGTATCATAAGGAAAAAATCATGTGTGAACGATACTTTAAAAATTGCGTCGAGGCAAACATTCACGAGGGTGAGTTCAAGAACTACATAACATTCTACTTTACAGAATATAACAGCAAGAAGGAAGCGAGGGACTTCATTCTGATGTATGGTTCCTACTGTTATGTGTGCAACACAGTCTCGAAAGAGATGATTAAACTTCTTCGTTGCGCTGAAGTATACAATAAGTTATATAAATTTATTAGAAAAAAGGAAAAGAAATAAAAATGAAAAGGTAAAAAAGGTTTTTATTTTCATTTATATTGCCAACCCAATAGATATTTCATTAATATCTGATGATTTAAATATTAGTTATATCTTAGAGGTAGATTTAGATTATCCCAAGGATATTCATGATCTCCATAATGACTTACCCTTTTGTCCTGAAATTAGTACCCCTCCAAATGGAAAAACTAAAAATTATTAACTAATTTCAACAATAAGAAAAATTATGTAATCCGCTATAGAAATCTTAAGCAGTGTCATGAAAATGGGTTAATTTAAAAAAAAGTACTTAGAATTAAAAAAAAAAAATAAATTTAAATACTAAATATAGAACAAATACTCCAAATTCTTTTAAAAAAAAACCTTTTTAAAATCAATGAATAATTTCGTGTTAGGTAAAACCATGGAAAATGTTGATAACAGGAGAGTAGTGTATATTGCTGATTTATGATTCATGAAAAGAAGATTTAGAGGAAAAAAAAGACTTAGAGCTCTAATAACAAAACCTAATTTTAATAGCGCTTCAATTTTTAAATCTAATCTAGCAGCAGTAGAATTACATAAAACAAAAGCAAATTACAATATACCAATCTATATAGATTTTACAATTTTAAATCAATCGAAAATTTTAATGTGTAACTTTCACTATAGTTTTATGAAACCAAGGTTTCAAAATAATTTAATGCTTAATTATATAGATACTGATAGTTTTATGTACACAATCACTACAGATGATTTTTATAATGATATAAGGCCCATATTTCACAGATTATTTTAACATATCAGATTATGATAGAGAACCTATTTAATTCTCCACAAGTAAATAAAAGAGTATTAGGTCTATTTAAAGATGAAATGAGTGGTCTATTTAAAGATGAAATTATAGCTGTATTCATAGGTTTAAGGTCGAAAATGTATTTCATTAAAACTCTACAAAATAAAAATATTAAAAAAGCGAAAGGAGTTAAAAGGTATATACTCGTAGTTAATGATTTAAAGTTAGAAGATTACAAATCTGCTTTACTAAATAATTTAATAATATATAGAAATTTGAAGGTTTTCACATAAAATAATTCTAAACCTACCTTTCAAGCTTTAAGAACTCTTTTAATCTTAAAAAGATTTTAAATTTAACGGCTTTCCTAAAGATTTTAAATTTATCGTCTCTTTTAAAAAACTAACAATTTTACCTGCTTTCAACCGAGGCAACAACCACTCTACAAATATTGCATACTTCATTTTAAATATTAAATACTTCAATCAATATTTAAAATAAAAAATATTTCTTATCAATATTAAAAACTAATTCTACTCGTTACGTGGAGCTGTGTTATCAATATTATTATTAATGTCAGTTCTTTTTACATTAAATCATACATATAGTATGATTTAATTACAGTAATTTAGTTTTTTTTAATTTATAAGAGCGTAAAAAAATATTATTTAAGTTAATGGACATTAAGCATAATAAATAATGATAATAAGATTCATATTGTTGTGTTAATTATCTTTTAAAATTTTAAAAGAAGACTAATTCTGAACCTAACCTTTTCTTTTCAGGGAGTAAATACATCTCGTAACGTGGTGCTGTGTTATCAACATTAAAAAAAAATAATTCTAAAATGTATTATCAATATTAAAAACTAAATCTATTCGTAACGTGGTGCTTTGTTATCAATGTTTAAATTGTTATCAATGTTAAAATAATTCTAAACCTACTTTTCAAGCTTTTAAAACTTTTTAATTTAAAAAAGATTTTAAATTTAACGTCCTTTTTTAAAAAACTTACAACATTAAAACAAACTACAGCCCCTCTACTTATTTTCTTACTTACAATTTTACCTACTTTTAATCCAAACAACATCCCCTCCACAAATATTCCATACTTCATTTTAAATATGGAAAAACTAATTGACACTCGTAACGTCGTGGCGCTGTCTTATAAATATAACTAATTGTACTAGAAACGTGTCGCTGTACTATCAATCATACTTCAAAAAGCTTACTTCCATTTTCATCATTGCATTCCCTTAGGATCACACTCCCGCCTACTTTTACATAAAACAACATAAAGCTAATTATACTCGCAACGTGCCGCTCTGCTATTTTGCTTACAATTTTACCCACTTTTAACAGAGACAACAACTCCTCTACAATTATTCCAGTCACACTTCCGCTTACTTTTACATAAAACAACAACCACATGTACCATCCAAAACCATGCAAAAATCCCACATCTAAAACCCCATATACTTTATACCTACAACCCCCATATTCATTATTGCATACCTTTAGGATTACACTTTACTTACAATTTTACCCACTTTTGACTGAGACGACAACTCCTCTACAAATAAACAACAACCACATGTGCCATCCTAAACGTATGCAATAATACCACATCTAAAACCCCATATACTTCATACCTACAACCTACTTATTCATTATTGCATGCTTTTAAGATTACACTTCATCCGCAGCCCACATATACATTATTGCATACTTTTATAACGTCAGTTCCGGTCCAGAACCTCCATAACCTCACTACTCACTAGTCCAAAAGCTAAGATTAAAATGACCACAGAACCATTCGAAGATTTGTGCAAGAGTTTTAAAGAAGACGGGTAGTCATCAGAGTTATATATATGATTTATAAAGTCGTAGAACTTTTTAGAATTTACAAAAATATCTCTCTTGACCACACCTGTTAAATAACCTTTCGAAAAAACCATTAATCTTCCATATACCTCCTTGAACCTAGAAAAGTGAAGAGAAGACCCGGAAGCACTATAAGCGCTCCAAGCTAAATTTTTGGAATTGCCATAAGAACGCAACTCCGCAATATACCAAGGCGGATGCATTGATTTACACCTATCGACAACAGCAGGAGTATTCTCAAAAATATAAAGGAAAAGCCAAGCATCGAAAAATCGAACAGAGTCCCATTAACATTAACAACAAGTACCCTCTCAATACTTAATGAACCGAAGAAAGCCATCTAGTAGCCTGAGACCTGTTCGGCGAAAAACAAAACTACCACGCATCCTTACAAAAAATATCCAATGGTGGATCATAACTATTAGGGAGCAGCAACCATTCAGCAAAAGCATATTCCAATGGTCAAAACCATTTCGGAAATGACGTACCGACCCACCCTACATTAGTGGGAATTGATTTGGCAGGCCAACAGAACTCGTAGAAGCCGACGATGAAGAAGCACAAGTTATCGCAGCATCATCCCTGCACGCCCCAAGAACCAAACACAAAAGGTATTGTTAATTTATTTTAACTAATAAATTAGCACATTGTGCGTTATATAACTCCGTAAATAAAAAACTATAGAATTAAATAAAGCACAATGTGCTAATGTTTATTTAAATGAGAAAATTATTAAAAGAGTAGGTAAGAATCTCTTTGGTTCGAATTTTCATTAGACCATAACTCTTTTTAAAACAAAAAACACATTCTATGTAATTCTATTTAATGAAGAAAGAAGGAGCAACTTTGCATTCCAAACATTTGATTTTTGGTGAAATGAACTATTGTCCAAAGGAATTCAAATGCTTAATGTGTTTAATAAAATTAAAAAAACAAAAGCAAGAAACGTTGTAGCATAAAAGAGTTGCCCTTCGATTATCCGAAGACATAACTGGAATATATAAAGTAGAATATAACAAAAAAAAATAAAACAACAAAGATCACAAAAAAAGAAAACATTAAAATATCAAATAGGTTTTTTGCCATTTTTCCTAGCAATAAATATAAATAAAATAATAACAATTATATAACAAAATTTTCTAACAAAAAAAAAAAGAAAAAAATAATTAAGATGAAAAGCAACGACTGAACACTTAAAAATTAGTTCTAAGAATTATTTCTGTAAGAATTTATTTAGAAAATAAAATGATTTGAAAAAAAAAAATTAAAGTAGAATATCCACGGATACTAAGAGCAAAAATTGGGGATTTCGAGAGAAGTATCTCCATTCTTCACTGTAAGACTTTCCAGAATTCCTTCAGATTAACTTTACTAAACCCAAGTTCATTCTTTGTTTAGTATTTGTCTACCGAAATGCAATATAAAGAAAATTGTTTTTAACTGTCTTACGTGCAAATAGTAATAGGTTCTTAATAACACATGACTATAATTCAAAACATAGGGGTTTTTATAATTCAAAACATAGGGTAAGACCATCATTCAACTGGCATTCCGACTTATCACCATACATGTGCCAATAATATCATACTAGTCGTGTTTGCTTGCATTGCAAGCTTTGCAAGTATTATGCCTGTAGTTTTGAAATTGTGATCCATTCTGTGGCTGAGATATTTTAAGTTTACTTTATTTCTTCAAAAACACACCCATAATATAGATACATATAGATATGCTTTTTTGTAATAAATAACAAGATAAAACCTAAAATAAGAAAAGTTCTGAAAAATAATTACCAAAAAATACATAAATAAGCATCTGACTATTGGTGCAGTGGTTATGGCACCGGTCCTTTAACCGAAGGATCTCGGGTTCAAACCCCGGTCAGGTCACTATAAAAATTATATTCAATATTATTATAACTTAATATAATACAATACTAATAAAAAAAATATTATACAAGTAACTTTCAAATATTCCTAATATTCGATATTAAAAAAAACTAAGAAAAATAAACAGTAAATATTAATAACCTCAAATAATTAATATATAAATAAAAACTACGGCAGGCTAGTCATCTACCTAGTTAAACCCTATGACGCTATGAAACTAGTGCATGAGAAATCATGCACTAGCCCTATGCTCCTTCTAGGAGTGAACAAAGGAAAAAAAAACATAAATAAGCAAATAATTAGTTCCTTTGAGATCTAATACCTTTGAGTAATTTATTTTAGAACCTCGATTTGAGTTATATCGCATAAAATCTTAAAATACTTTTTACAATAAGCACTTTAAGAGATAAATTACTATATACGCATAAAATAATTCGCTATTAAAATGCATGCATGTGTGTATTTGAAATTTTAATACATGCGAATAAAACGCGTAATAGGGTAACGCGTATAGCATACGATATCTATGCAAAAAGTCCCTGGTTCGAAGCCTGGAAAGTGCGAAATTGTGTTTCATTCTGTGGCTGAGATATTTTAAGTTTACTTTATTTCTTCAAAAACACACCCAGAATATACATATAGACATGTTTTTTCCTGATAAATAATAAGATAAAACTTAAAATAAAAAAGTTCTGAGAAATAATTACCCAAAAATACATAATTAAACAAATAATTAGTTCCTTTGAAATCTAATACCTTTTGAGTAATTTATTTTAAAACTTCACTTTGAGTTGTGCCGCATAAAATCGTGAAATACCTTTTACAATAAACACTTTAAGCCATAAATTATTGTTAATAAATACTACAATTCCTGCACGTATGTATTTGAAGTTTATAAAAAATGCGAATAAAACGCGTGACTGTAGAATGAGATTATAAAAGTTTAAAGAAAATTTCCAAAAAAATATTCTTATAATAGTTTGGAAAAATTCGCAAAAATTTTAAGTACATAAATTTGTATGTATGTATGTATATATTTTTTTTAAGGCTTCCTGAATAATATTTTTTAAGCTTTCTATATGAATTTAATAATACTAGGGGCCCCTGTGGTTTGCTTATAAGCAGTATTATCTGTTGTAAAAACAGGATTGTGGCAATCAATTTTAAAATAAGTTTAGAAAAATTTGTACATATTATGGCATACATATGCAGGTATATACTTGTATATGCATAAATATCTTATTGGTTTGAATACTAATGATAAATAAAAGTAATGGAAATATTTTTAATTTAATAAATTTTAAGATGTAATATGTGTCACTGCTAGTTACATAGATATGATTAAAATTCAAATTAAGAATTAGTTAACAATTAAGAACGAAAAATTTCCTTATAAACAACGTTATCTAGATAAGTACGTAATGTAACGTTATTCGTGTTCTTATGTCTCTCACAATTTTTAGTTTTATTTTTTTTAATTCCATTCCATGTTAAATACAACAACAAAAAATTATTTTACTCTTACTTAACTCATTTAAAATATTTCGCTTCCTTTTGCTTTTTATTTTTGTTTATGGTAGTAAAGCAAAAAAACAAAAAAAATATTACTACTCTTTTTTTATTCTCTTTCACTTTTCGCTTTTCATTTTTTGTTTTTGTTTTACAGTATGTATAATCAATTGAGTAATGTATCTACCCAGTATTCTCTTTTGCTATTTTCATTTTTTTGTTTTTGTTATTTATTAGATTATATGTATACCTGTTCATGAACTGGAAAAATCTTGTAAAATATAATATAGATTCAAAACTGTAGAATATATAGAAATAAATTTTAAACGCATAATTATTAAATCATGGGAGTAAACATACAAAAATTAATTTTTCAAATAAAGAAAAGGTTTAGTCAAAAACAAAATAATAATTTTATTCATATATATGTATGTATGTATGTATGAATATATGTATGTGTGTATATATGAATGGATTAGAATTGAAGATTTTAAAATTTTTCGTTCCAACATATGAACGTATGTACAAATGAATATATTAGAATCGAAAATTTTGAAATTTTGCTGTTGGAAAAATTAGAAATAAAATTATAAATGCAAACATACATAATTATGAATGGATACCTGTTTTTTTTAAACTATGGGTAAACATACAGGATTGAATTTTAAACATAAAGAAAAGGCATAGTCAAGAACAAAATAATAATTTATGTATGTAAAAATATATGTATGTATGTATATATGAATATATGTATGTATGTATACATATATGAATGGATTGGAATTTAGCATTTTACAGGTTTTTGCTCGAACAATAAAAATAAAATTTTAGGTAGATACATACGTACATAAATTGTGCATGTATATTTTTTTTAAGCTTGCTGACGAAACATAATATTCAAAACAATAACAAATGAAATATTAATATTCAGATGTCACAAAGCATCTGATGTCTGATAAAAGCTGACATTTATTTACGTTAAGATTAATTCGTTTATCCGAACCAAAAATATGTGAGAACATTATATTTTCAAATATTATTTATTTCTCGGTTTGTGTTTCTAATAATAAAAACAAGTAAAAACGTTTCAGTCGGTATAAACCGATTGAATTATACCCTGCACCTTTCGTTATTGTGTAGCAAGTACTCGAACCTCTGAAATCATTCTATAGAAACTTCACGGACATGTCTGACCTATAATTGGACATCCGACTGCCAAGTTTCATGAATCTGACCCTTTAATTTTTCCAAATATTTAAAATTAGCTTTTGGAGTTGTATGGTAAGTACCTGAACCTGCCAAGCAATTCCATCAAAACTTCACAAATATATCTGATCTATAATTGGACACACAACTGCCAAGTTTCATGAATCTGACTTTATTATTTTTCCAAATATTAAGAATAAGCTTTTAGACTTGCATGGGAGCTACTCGAACCTGTCAAGCAATCGCACCAAAACTTTAGAAATATGTCTGACCTATAATTGGACACACGACTGCCAAGTCTCATGAATTTGACTTTATTATTTTTCCAAATATTTAAAATAAGCTTTTAGACTTGTATGGGAGCTACTCGAACCTGTCGAGCAATTCCACCAAAACTTCAGAAATGTATTTGAGCCATAATTGGACACATGACTCCCAAGTTTCATGAATTTGACTTTATATTTTTTCCAAATATTTAAAATTAGCTTCTGGAGTTGTATGGCAGGTACCCGAACTTGTCAAGCAATTCCTCCAAAACTTCAAAAATATATTTAACCTATAATTGGACACATGACTGCCAAGTTTCATGAATCTGCCTTTATTATTTTGCCGAATATAAAAAATTTGCTATTGGAGTTGTATGGCAGCCACCCGAACCGGTGCAGCTATCTCATTATAATTTTTAAGGCATGTGTAGAATATAATTGAGCACATGTATACAAAATTTTATATTTATAGCTTTATTAGTTTTTGAAATATTTAAAATAAACTCTTGGAGTTGTATGGCAGCTACCCGAACCCGTTGTCCGACTTAGTCCAATAATAATAGGGTTCGTCCTTGGCACAAAAGGAAAAACTTGTGAAAGTTTGGTGTCGATTGCATTATTCGTTTTTGAGTTATCGTGCGATCGAACGGACGGACGGACGGACGGACGGACATGTCTAAATCAACGCAGAATTTTACGCTGAGCAAGAATATATATATATGTCCATACCGCAGATGACTCCTTCAAGTAGTTACAAACTCCATACCAAAGTTAATATACCCTTCACGAAGTGCAGGGTATAATAATAACGTAAAACGTATCATTTATTTCTTGGTTTGTGTTTCTAATTATAAAAAGTATAAAAGAAAAACGTGCTTCTGTTATACAAAAATTTTTTCAGAAAATCTTAAAATAGAGCAATTTCGGGGCTAAAAAGTTCCAATGTCAGATTTTTCTGGGACCCTAGAGGCAAAACTCTACCTAATGTCTTTTGTTCCATGTCTCTAGCCCTTCTAAAAGTACCCGTACTTTTTACCACCTGAGAAGTAGCTATATATATATAATGTAAAATAGGATGGTTTTTGAAGAGTTATACGAAATATGAATAAAATATAGAATTAATAAGAGAAATTCAATGTACTGCGTAGCCTAGTGGTAAGCGTGGTAGTCTCATAGCCAGAAGGTTATTGGATCAATGCTTGCTTAGATGTTGTCGTGTTTTTATTTTTTTGGATTATTTTAAAAAATTTTTTTTTATTTTGTTTAAATTTTGTGTTTTATTTTTTTTAATATATAAAAGATAAATGTTATTATAAAAGTTTAAAGAAAATTTCCAAAAAAATATTCTTATAATAGTTTGGAAAAATTCGCAAAAATTTTAAGTACATAAATTTGTATGTATGTATATATTTTTTCAAAGCTTCTCGAGTAATTTTTTTTAAGCTTTCTATATGAATTTAATAATATTCAAAACTGTAGAATATATAGAAATAAATTTTAAACGCATAATTATTAAATCATGGGAGTAAACATACAAAAATTAATTTTTCAAATAAAGAAAAGGTTTAGTCAAAAACAAAATAATAATTTTATTCATATATATGTATGTATGTATGTATAAATGTGTAAAAATTTAGCATTTTACAGTTTTCCGTTTGGAACAATAAAAATAAAATTCTAACTACATACGTACATACATATATTCTGTATGTACATATATTTTTTTAAAGCTTGCTGACGAAACGTAATGTTCAAAATAATAACAAATGAAATATTAATATTCAGATGTCACAAAACATCTGATGTCTAATAAAAGCTGACATTTATTTACGTTAAGATTAATTCAATTATCCAAACCAAAAATATGTGAGATCTTTATATTTTCAAATATTATTTATTTCTCGGTTTGTGTTTCTAATAATAAAAATAACGTAAAACGTATCATTTATTTCTTGGTTTGTGTTTCTAATTATAAAAAGTATAAAAGAAAAACGTGCTTTTGTTATACAAAAATTTTTTCAGAAAATCTTAAAATAGAGCTATTTCGGGGCTTAAAAGTTCCAATGTCAGATTTTTCTGGGACCCTAGAGGCAAAACTCTATCTAATGCCCTTTCTCCCATATCTCTAGCCCTTCTAGAAGTACCCATACTCTTTACCACCTGAGAAGTAGCTATATATATAATGTAAAATATGATGGTTTTTGATGAGTTATACGAAATATGAATAAAATATAGAATTATTAAGGGAAATTCAAGGTACTGCGTAGCCTAGTGGTTAGCGTGGTAGTCTCATAGCCAGAAGGTTATTGGATCAATGCTTACCTGGATGTTGTCGTGTTATTTTTTTGGATTATTTTAAAATTTTTTTTTGTATTTTGTTTAAATTTTGTGTTTTATTTTTTTTAATATATAACAGATAAATATTATTATAAAAGTTTGAAGAAAATTTCCAAAAAAATATTCTTATAATAGTTTGGAAAAATTCGCAAAAATTTTAAGTACATAAATATGTATGTATATTTTTTTTAAAGCTTCCTGAGTAATTTTTTTTAAGCTTTCTATATGAATTTGATAATATTCAAAACTGTAAAATATATAGAAATAAATTTTAAACGCATAATTATTAAATCATGGGAGTAAACATACAAAAATTAATTTTTCAAATAAAGAAAAGGTTTAGTCAAAAACAAAATAATAATTTTATTCATATGTATATATGTATGTATGTATGTATGATTATATGTATGTATGTATATATGAATGGATTAGAATTGAAGATTTTAAAATTTTTTGTTCCAACATATAAACGTATGTGCATATGAATGTATTAGAATTAAAAATTTTGAAATTTTGCTGCTGGGAAAATTAGAAATAAAATTATAAATGCAAACATACATAATTATGAATGGATACCTGTTTTTTTTAAACTGTGTGTAAACATATAGGATTGAATTTTAAACATAAAGAAAAGGTTTAGTCAAAAACAAAATAATAATTTATGTATGTAAAAATATATGTATGTATGTATATATGAATATATGTGTGTACGTATATATGAATGGATTAGAATTGAAGATTTTAAAATTTTTCGTTCCAACATATGAACGTATGTACATATGAATGTATTAGAATCGAAAATTTTGAAATTTTGCTGTTGGAAAAATTAGAAATAAAATTATTAATACAAACACACGTTATTATGAAACTATACATAGTTTTCTTAAAACTGCGGGTGAGCATATAGAAATAAATTTCTCAAATAAAGAAAAGGTTTAGGTTAAAATAAAATAATAATTGTATTCAAATATATATGTATATGTACATATGATTGTAATTTTTCAAATAAAGGAAAGGTTTAGGCAAAAACAAATAATAATTTTATTCAAATATACATATGTATGTACATATAAATGTGTTAAAATTTAGCATTTTACAGTTTTCCGTTTGGAACAATAAAAATAAAATTCTAACTACATACGTACATACATATATTCTGTATGTACACATATTTTTTTAAAACTTGCTGACGAAACGTAATGTTCAAAACAATAACAAATGAAATATTAATATTCAGATGTCACAAAATATCTGATGTCTGATAAAAGCTGACATTTATTTAATATTAATTCAATTTATTTAAGATTAATTCAATTATCCAAACCAAAAATATGTGAGATCATTATATTTTCAAATATTATTTATTTCTCGGTTTGTGTTTCCAATAATAAAAATAACGTAAAACGTATCATTTATTTCTTGGTTTGTGTTTCTAATTATAAAAAGTATAAAAGAAAAACGTGCTTTTGTTATACAAAAATTTTTTCAGAAAATCTTAAAATAGAGCAATTTCGGGGCTAAAAAGTTTCAAAATCAGATTTTTCTGGGACCCTAGAGGCAAAACTCTATCTAATGCCCTTTGTCCCATGTCTCTAGTCCTTCTAGAAGTACCCTAATTTTTTAACACCTGAGAAGTAGCTATATATATATAATGTAAAATAGGATGGTTTTTGAAGACTTATACGAAATATGAATAAAATATAGAATTATAAAGGAAAATTCAAGGTACTGCGTAGCCTAGTGGTTAGCGTGGTAGTCTCATAGTCAGAAGAATATTGGATCAATGCTTGCCTGGATGTTATCGTGTTTTTATTTTTTTGGATTATTTTAAAAATTTTTTTTTTATTTTGTTTAAATTTTGTGTTTTATTTTTTTTTAATATATAACAGATAAATGTTATTATAAAAGTTTAAAGAAAATTTCCAAAAAAATATTCTTATAATAGTTTGGAAAAATTCGCAAGAGTTTTAAGTACATAAATATGTATTTATGAATATTTTTTTTTAAAGCTTCCTGAGTAATTTTTTTTAGCTTTCTATATGAATTTAATAATATTCAAAACTGTAGAATATATAGAAATAAATTTTAAACGCATAATTATTAAATCATGGGAGTAAACATACAAAAATTAATTTTTCAAATAAAGAAAAGGTTTAGTCAAAAACAAAATAATAATTTTATTCATATATATGTATGTATGTATGTATGTATGAATATATGTATGTATGTATATATGAATGGATTAGAATTGAAGATTTTAAAATTTTTCGTTCCAACATATGAACGTATATACATATGAATGTATTAGAATCGAAAATTTTGAAATTTTGCTGTTGGAAAAATTAGAAATAAAATTATTAATACAAACACACGTTATTATGAATGTCTACCTAGTTTTTTTTAAACTGCGGGTGAACATATAGAAATAAATTTCTCAAATAAAGAAAAGGTTTAGGTTAAAATAAAATAATAATTGTATTCAAATATATATATGTACATATGAATGTAATTTTTCAAATAAAGAAAAGGTTTAGGCAAAAACAAAATTATAATTTTATTCAAATATATGTATGTACATATAAATGTGTTAAAATTTAGCATTTTACAGTTTTCCGTTTGGAACAATAAAAATAAAATTCTAACTACATACGTACATACATATATTCTGTATGTACATATATTTTTTTAAAACTTGCTGACGAAACGTAATGTTCAAAACAATAACAATTGAAATATTTATATTCAGATGTCACAAAACATCTGATGTCTGATAAAAGCTGACATTTATTTACGTTAAGATTAATTCGTTTATCCGAAACAAAAATATGTGAGATCATTATATTTTCAAATATTATTTATTTCTCGGTTTGTGTTTCTAATAATAAAAATAACGTAAAACGTATCATTTATTTCTTGGTTTGTGTTTCTAATTATAAAAAGTATAAAAGAAAAACGTGCTTTTGTTATACAAAAATTTTTTCAGAAAATCTTAAAATAGAGCTATTTCGGGGCTAAAAAGTTCCAATGTCAGATTTTTCTGGGACCCTAGAAGCAAAACTCTATCTAATGCTCTTTGTCCCATGTCTCTAGCCCTTCTAGAAGTACCCGTACTTTTTACCACCTGAGAAGTAGCTGTATATATATAATGTAAAATAGGATGGTTTTTGAAGAGTTATACGAAATATGAATAAAATATAGAATTATAAAGGAAAATTCAAGGTACTGCGTAGCCTAGTGGTTAGCGTGGTAGTCTCATAGCCAGAAGGTTATTGGATCAATGCTTGCCTGGATGTTGTCGTGTTTTTATTTTTTTGGATTATTTTAAAAATTTTTTTTTTATTTTGTTTAAATTTTGTGTTTTATTTTTTTTTAATATATATCAGATAAATGTTATTATAAAAGTTTAAAGAAAATTTCCAAAAAAATATTCTTATAATAGTTTGGAAAAATTCGCAAAAATTTTAAGTACATGAATATGTATGTATGTATGTATATTTTTTTTAAAGCTTCCTGAGTAATTTTTTTTAAGCTTTCTATATGAATTTAATAATATTCAAAACTGTAGAATATATAGAAATAAATTTTAAACGCATAATTATTAAATCATGGGAGTAAACATACAAAAATTAATTTTTCAAATAAAGAAAAGGTTTAGTCAAAAACAAAATAATAATTTTATTCATATATATGTATGTATGTATGTATGTATGAATATATGTATGTATGTATATATGAATGGATTAGAATTGAAGATTTTAAAATTTTTCGTTCCAACATATGAACGTATATACATATGAATGTATTAGAATCGAAAATTTTGAAATTTTGCTGTTGGAAAAATTAGAAATAAAATTATTAATACAAACACACGTTATTATGAATGTATACCTAGTTTTTTTCAAACTGCGGGTGAACATATAGAAATAAATTTCTCAAATAAAGAAAAGGTTTAGGTTACAATAAAATAATAATTGTATTCAAATATATATATGTACATATGAATGTAATTTTTCAAATAAAGAAAAGGTTTAGGCAAAAACAAAATTATAATTTTATTCAAATATATGTATGTACATATAAATGTGTTAAAATTTAGCATTTTACAGTTTTCCGTTTGGAACAATAAAAATAAAATTCTAACTACATACGTACATACATATATTCTGTATGTACATATATTTTTTTAAAACTTGCTGACGAAACGTAATGTTCAAAACAATACAAATGAAATATTTATATTCAGATGTCACAAAACATCTGATGTCTGATAAAAGCTGACATTTATTTACGTTAAGATTAATTCAATTATCCGAACCAAAAATATGTGAGATCATTATATTTTCAAATATTATTTATTTCTCGGTTGGTGTTTCTAATAATAAAAATAACGTAAAACGTATCATTTATTTCTTGGTTTGTGTTTCTAATTATAAAAAGTATAAAAGAAAAATGTGCTTTTGTTATACAAAAATTTTTTCAGAAAATCTTAAAATAGAGCTATTTCGGGGCTAAAAAGTTCCAATGTCAGATTTTTCTGGGACCCTAGAGGCAAAACTCTATCTAATGCCCTTTGTCCCATATCTCTAGCCCTTCTAGAAGTACCCGTACTTTTTACCACCTGAGAAGTAGCTATATATATATAACTAGTCGTGTGGGCTTGCATTGCAAGCCTTGCAAGTATGATGCCTGTAGTTTTGAAATTGTGTTCCATTTTGTGGCTGAGATATTTTAAGTTTACTTTATTTCTTCAAAAACACACCCATAATATACATATAGATATGTTTTTTCCTGATAAATAATAAGATAAACTTAAAACTTAAAATAAAAAAGTTCTGAGAAATAATTACCCAAAAATAGATAATTAAACAAATAATTAGTTCCTTTGAAATCTAACACCTTTTGAGTAATTTATTTTAAAACTTCACTTTGAGTTATGTCGCATAAAATCGTAAAATGCCTTTCACAATAAACACTTTAAGCCATAAATTATTGTTAATTATAAACTACAATTCATGCACGTATGTATTTGAAGTTTATAAAACATGCGAATAAAACGCGTGACTGTAGAATGAGTTAACACCAATTCTAACGTATATAGGGTAATACGTATTGCATACGATTTCTATGCGTATTTTTGACATTTTTGGGCACCAAACTTTGTTAAAACATTTTCATACAGGTCTTTTACATGATTGCATATCAATGCTGTATCGATTACTTTCCGATTGTTCCTTAGTATAATTGATTATACCTTTGTAGCAAATCGCAAAAAGAATACATATGTATATAAGTAAATGTGTATGTAATCGTACATGCTATAAAACTATATGTAGATATTATTAATTTTTTGTTTTCTTGTTATAACTCACACTTATAGAATTTAACTTATTACGAATATATATGCCATCAAAATTATACAAACATTACCTCCATGTAGTACCATTTTGTAAAAAAATGGACCAAAGTATCTTTGGAGGGGGTGAAGGGAAGGGCGGGTGGAATTCTTGCTTTTTCTGGGACCCTGGAGGCAAAACTCTATCTAATGCTTTTTGTCCCATGTCTCTAGCCCTTCTAGAAGTACCCGTACTTTTTACCACCTGAGAAGTAGCTATATATATATAATGTAAAATAGGATGGTTTTTGAAGAGTTATACGAAATATGAATAAAATATAGAATTAATAAGAGAAATTCAATGTACTGCGTAGCCTAGTGGTTAGCGTGGTGGTCTCATAGCCAGAAGGTTATTGGATCAATGCTTGCCTGGATGTTGTATTTTTCTTTTTTTGGATTATTTTAAAAATTTTTTTTTTATTTTGTTTAAATTTTGTATTTTATTTTTTTTTAATATATAACAGATAAATGTTATATAAAAGTTTAAAGAAAATTTCCAAAAAAATATTCTTATAATAGTTTGGAAAAATTCGCAAAAATTTTAAGTACATAAATATGTATGTATGTATATTTTTTTTAAAGCTTCCTGAGTAATTTTTTTTAAGCTTTCTATATGAATTTAATAATATTCAAAACTGTAGAATATATAGAAATAAATTTTAAACGCATAATTATTAAATCATGGGAGTAAACATACAAAAATTAATTTTTCAAATAAAGAAAAGGTTTAGTCAAAAACAAAATAATAATTTTATTCATATATATGTATGCATGTATGTATGTATGTATGAATATATGTGTGTATGTATATATGAATGGATTAGAATTGAAGATTTTGAAATTTTTCGTTCCAACATATGAACGTATGTACATATGAATCTATTAGAATCGAAAATTAAAAAAGAAACAAAAACAAAATAATAATTTATGTATGTAAAAATATATGTATGTTTGTATATATGAATACATGTGTGTATGTATATATGAATGGATTAGAATTGAAGATTTTAAAATTTTTCGTTCCAACATATGAACGTATGTACATATGAATGTATTAGAATCGAAAATTTTGAAATTTTGCTGTTGGAAAAATTAGAAATAAAATTATTAACACAAACACACGTTATTATGAATGTATACCTAGTTTTTTTAAAACTGCGGGTGAACATATAGAAATAAATTTCTCAAATAAAGAAAAGGTTTAGGTTAAAATAAAATAATAATTGTATTCAAATATATAAATGTACATATGAATGTAATTTTTTTAAATAAAGAAAAGGTTTAGGCAAAAACAAAATAATAATTTTATTCAAATATATGTATGTATATATAAATGTATTAAATTTAGCATTTTACAGTTTTCCGTTTGGAACAATAAAAATAAAATTCTAACTACATACGTACATACATATATTCTGTATGTACATATATTTTTTTAAAGCTTGCTGACGAAACGTAATGTTCAAAACAATAACAAATGAAATATTAATATTCAGATGTCACAAAACATCTGATGTCTGATAAAAGCTGACATTTATTTACGTTAAAATTAATTCGTTTATCCGCAACAAAAATATGTGAGATCATTATATTTTCAAATATTATTTATTTCTCGGTTTGTGTTTCTAATAATAAAAATAACGTAAAACGTATCATTTATTTCGTGGTTTGTGTTTCTAATTATAAAAAGTATAAAAGAAAAACGTGCTTTTGTTATACAAAAATTTTTTCAGAAAATCTTAAAATAGAGCTATTTCGGGGCTAAAAAGTTCCAATGTCAGATTTTTCTGGGACCCTAGAGGCAAAACTCTACCTAATGCCTTTTGTCCCATGTCTCTAGCCCTTCTAGAAGTACCCGTACTTTTTACCACCTGAGAAGTAGCTATATATATATAACTAGTCGTGTGTGCTTGCATTGCAAGCCTTGCAAGTATGATGCCTGTAGTTTTGAAATTGTGTTCCATTCTGTGGCTGAGATATTTTAAGTTTACTTTATTTCTTCAAAAACACACCCATAATATACATATAGATATGTTTTTTCCTGATAAATAATAAGATAAAACTTAAAACTTAAAATAAAAAAGTTCTGAGAAATAATTACCCAAAAATACATAATTAAACAAATAATTAGTTCCTTTGAAATCTAATACCTTTTGAGTAATTTATTTTAAAACTTCACTTTGAGTTATGTCGCATAAAATCGTAAAATACCTTCTACAATAAACACTTTTAGCCATAAATTATTGTTAATTATAAACTACAATTCATGCACGTATGTATTTGGAGTTTATAATACATGCGAATAAAACGCGTGACTGTAGAATGAGTTAACACCAATACTAACGTATATAGGGTAATACGTATTGCATACGATTTCTATGCAAAAAGTCTCAGGTTCGAACCCTGCAAAATGCGATTTGCCAGATCAACTTTTTTTATTGATAATTTTATTTTTTTTTAAAATAAAATTAAAAAACCTTCACCCTTACCAAATCAATATCAGCGAGTTTCCGTTCTAAAACTTTTACCCTACTTGTAAAAAGTTTAATGCAATAGAATAACATTTTCTTATAAAATTTTACCCTAAAAATATATTGTCAAGGAGTTTAATGTAAACTTATGTTTTGCTTTCTAATACATGTTGCAACAGATCCCGAGAAGAATGCACAACTAAATTCATATGTACACACTTATTATAAAACAATGTAGATTTTATTAAAACAATTTTCTTAAGAAAGTTTTCATTTTTAGCACTTTTCCAAAAATTTTTTGAAAAAAAGTGCTTATTAGTTTCACTCTGTCCGTCCGTCCGTCCGTCCGTCCGTCCGTCCGTCCGTCCGTCCGTCCGTCCGTCCGTCCGTCCGTCCGTCTGTCCGTCCGTCCGTCCGTCCGTCTGTCCGTGTGTCTGTTTACAAAACTTCTACACCCTTGAAGATAGAAAGCTGAAATTTTATATGTACATAGATCTTTACTAGAAACTTATTTCTGTAGAACAAAATTTTTACCTATCTCCTCCCCTCTAGAAGTTATACCCCCCCAAAACCCTAAAAATGGCCTTTTTTAACTATTTGTTGCAATGAAACCATAAGCATTTTTGAAATTTTGCAAACGCAGAAAAGCAGCGGCTTGCTTCCCCTAGCGCGGCATACTAAATTTGAACTTTAGAAAAACAAAATGGCCGTTCAAATTTACCGTTATCTAAAGTCCTTTTTTTGCAAATTTTTGATGTCGTTTTTTTTCCAAACTACAGCCTGTAGAAGCTTGAAATTTTAGGAGCTTTTAGACATTATCAAATAGTTTATTTCGCTGGAAGAAAATTTTTTTCCATCTCCACCCCCTCTCAAGTTATCGCCTCTTGAAATTTGTAAAATTTGAATTTTTGACACCTTATATTTCCGAAACCGCAAGCTTTTTCAAATTTCTATTAACGAAAAAAGTTAACGGTAAATTCCATGAAATTAAAAAATATAATTATTTTTCTTAACTCACAAAATTAAACCTTAAAATCGAGCATTGTGTTAACCCCACTTTATATTAATTTTTGCTTTATTTCAAAGACTGCATAAATCATTCATCCTAAATATATGCAACCCTAGAAATAGTTTTGTATATGAATGAAAATAATTTTAATAGTGTGATAGGTACATAGACTACATAGACTGTATTTAAAAGCAAAATTTTCATTTGTTGAAGGGAAAAGTGCTACAATACAAACCATTGGTTTGACCCAACTTTATTTGTTATAACTCACACTTCCAAAAATGAATTTATATACAATATTAATACTTCCAAAAGTAAGTAAAAAATTACCCCTACAGGATGTAAAACCATTTTGTAAAAAACGGTTACAAAACATCTTGGGAGGGGGTGAAGGGGGAGGGCGGGTGGAATTCTTGCTTTTTCTGGTACCCTAGAGGCAAAATTCTACCTAATGCCTTTTGTCCCATGTCTCTAGCCCTTCTAGAAGTACCCGTACTTTTTACCACCTGAGAAGTAGCTATATATATATAATGTAAAATATGATGGTTTTTGATGAGTTATACGATATATGAATAAAATGTAGAATTATTAAGGGAAATTCAAGGTACTGCGTAGCCTAGTGGTTAGCGTGGTAGTCTCATAGCCAGAAGGTTATTGGATCAATGCTTGCCTGGATTGTTGTATTTTTCTTTTTTTGGATTATTTTAAAAATTTTTTTTTTTATTTTGTTTAAATTTTGTGTTTTATTTTTTTTTAATATATAACTGATAAATGTTATATAAAAGTTTAAAGAAAATTTCCAAAAAAATATTCTTATAATAGTTTGGAAAAATTCGCAAAAATTTTAAGTACATAAATATGTATGTAGTATGTATATTTTTTTTAAAGCTTACTGAGTAATTTTTTTAAGCTTTCTATATGAATTTAATAATATTCAAAACTGTAGAATAAATAGAAATAAATTTTAAACGCATAATTATTATATCATGGGGGTAAACTTACAAAAATTAATTTCTCAAATAAAGAAAAGGTTTAGTCAAAAACAAAATAATAATTTATGTATGTAAAAATATGTGCATGAATGTATATATGAATATATGTGTGTATGTATGTATATATGAATGGATTAGAATTGAAGATTTTAAAATTTTTCGTTCCAACATATGAACGTATGTACATATGAATGTATTAGAATCGAAAATTTTGAAATTTTGCTGTTGGAAAAATTATAAATAAAATTATAAATGCAAATATACATAATTATGAATAGATACCTGTTTTTTTTAAACTGTGGGTAAACATATAGGATTGAATTTTAAACATAAAGAAAAGGTTTAGTCAAAAACAAAATAATAATTTATGTATGTAAAAATATGTGTATGAATGTATATATGAATATATGTGTGTATGTATGTATATATGAATGTATTGGAATTTAGCATTTTTTACAGGTTTTCGCTCGAACAATAAAAATAAAATTTTAGGTAGATACATACGTACATAAATTGTGTATGTATATTTTTTTAAAGCTTGCTGACGAAACATAATATTCAAAACAATAACAAACGAAGCATTAATATTCAGTTGCCACAAAACATCTGATGTCTTTTATAAAATCTGACATTTATTTAAGTTTATTTCGATTTTTCGAAATTAAAATATATGTGAGATCATTGCATTTTCAAATATTATTTATTTCTCGGTTTGTGTTTCTAATAATAAAAATAACGTAAAACGTATCATTTATTTCTTGGTTTGTGTTTCTAATTATAAAAAGTATAAAAGAATAAAGTTGGGTCAAACCAATGGTTTGTATTGTAGCACTTTTCCCTTCAACAAGTGAAAATTCTGCTTTTAAATACAGTCTATGTATACCTATCACACTATTAAAATTATTTTCATTCATATAGAAAACTATTTCTAGGGTTGCATATATTTAGGATGACGCATATATGCAGTCTTTGAAATAAAGCAAAAATTAATATAAAAAGGGGTTAACATAATGCTCGATTTTAAGGGTTAATTGTGTGAGTTAAGAAAAATAATTATATTTTTTAATTTCATGGAATTTGCCGTTAGCTTTTTGCGTTTATAAAAATTTGAAAAAGCTTGCGGTTTCGGAAATATAAGGTCTCAAAAATTCAAATTTTACGAATTTCAAGAGGTGATAACTTGAGAGGGGGTGGAGATGGAAAAAAATTTTCTTCTAACAAAATGAACTATTTGTTAATGTCTAAAAGCTCCTAAAATTTCAAGCTTCTACAGGCTGGGGTCTAGAAGGAAAACGACATCAAAAATTTGGAAAAAAAGGACTTTAGATAACGGTAAATTTGAACGGCCATTTTGTTTTTCTAAAGTTTAACTATAGCATACCGTGCAAGGGGAAGCAAGCCACTGCCTTTCTGCGTTTGCAAAATTTCAAAAATGCTTATGGTTTCATTGCAACAAATAGGTAAAAAAGGCCATTTTTAGGGTTTTGGGGGGGTATAACTTCTAGAGGGGGGGAGATAGGTAAAAATTTTGTTCTACGGAAATAAGTTTCTAGTAAAGATCTATCTACATACAAAATTTCAGCTTTCTATCTTCAAGGGTGTAGAAGTTTTGTAAACAAAAAATGTGTCCACGGACGGACGGACGGACGGACGGACGGACGGACGGACGGACGGACGGACGGACGGACGGACGGACGGACGGACGGGCGGACGGACGGACAGAGTGAAACTAATAAGCACTTTTTTCAAAAATTTTTTTGGAAAAGTGCTAAAAACGTGCTTTTGTTATACAAAAATTTTTTCAGAAAATCTTAAAATAGAGCTATTTCGGGGCTAAAAAGTTCCAATGTCAGATTTTTCTGGTACCCTAGAGGCAAAATTCTACCTAATGCCTTTTGTCCCATGTCTCTAGCCCTTCTAGAAGTACCCGTACTTTTTACCACCTGAGAAGTAGCTATATATATATAATGTAAAATATGATGGTTTTTGATGAGTTATACGATATATGAATAAAATGTAGAATTATTAAGGGAAATTTAAGGTACTGCGTAGCCTAGTGGTTAGCGTGGTAGTCTCATAGCCAGAAGGTTATTGGATCAATGCTTGCCTGGATTGTTGTATTTTTCTTTTTTTGGATTATTTTAAAAATTTTTTTTTTTATTTTGTTTAAATTTTGTGTTTTATTTTTTTTTAATATATAACTGATAAATGTTATATAAAAGTTTAAAGAAAATTTCCAAAAAAATATTCTTATAATAGTTTGGAAAAATTCGCAAAAATTTTAAGTACATAAATATGTATGTAGTATGTATATTTTTTTTAAAGCTTACTGAGTAATTTTTTTAAGCTTTCTATATGAATTTAATAATATTCAAAACTGTAGAATAAATAGAAATAAATTTTAAACGCATAATTATTATATCATGGGGGTAAACTTACAAAAATTAATTTCTCAAATAAAGAAAAGGTTTAGTCAAAAACAAAATAATAATTTATGTATGTAAAAATATGTGCATGAATGTATATATGAATATATGTGTGTATGTATGTATATATGAATGGATTAGAATTGAAGATTTTAAAATTTTTCGTTCCAACATATGAACGTATGTACATATGAATGTATTAGAATAGAAAATTTTGAAATTTTGCTGTTGGAAAAATTATAAATAAAATTATAAATGCAAATATACATAATTATGAATAGATACCTGTTTTTTTTAAACTGTGGGTAAACATATAGGATTGAATTTTAAACATAAAGAAAAGGTTTAGTCAAAAACAAAATAATAATTTATGTATGTAAAAATATGTGTATGAATGTATATATGAATATATGTGTGTATGTATGTATATATGAATGTATTGGAATTTAGCATTTTTTACAGGTTTTCGCTCGAACAATAAAAATAAAATTTTAGGTAGATACATACGTACATAAATTGTGTATGTATATTTTTTTAAAGCTTGCTGACGAAACATAATATTCAAAACAATAACAAACGAAGCATTAATATTCAGTTGCCACAAAACATCTGATGTCTTTTATAAAATCTGACATTTATTTAAGTTTATTTCGATTTTTCGAAATTAAAATATATGTGAGATCATTGCATTTTCAAATATTATTTATTTCTCGGTTTGTGTTTCTAATAATAAAAATAACGTAAAACGTATCATTTATTTCTTGGTTTGTGTTTCTAATTATAAAAAGTATAAAAGAATAAAGTTGGGTCAAACCAATGGTTTGTATTGTAGCACTTTTCCCTTCAACAAGTGAAAATTCTGCTTTTAAATACAGTCTATGTATACCTATCACACTATTAAAATTATTTTCATTCATATAGAAAACTATTTCTAGGGTTGCATATATTTAGGATGACGCATATATGCAGTCTTTGAAATAAAGCAAAAATTAATATAAAAAGGGGTTAACATAATGCTCGATTTTAAGGGTTAATTGTGTGAGTTAAGAAAAATAATTATATTTTTTAATTTCATGGAATTTGCCGTTAGCTTTTTGCGTTTATAAAAATTTGAAAAAGCTTGCGGTTTCGGAAATATAAGGTCTCAAAAATTCAAATTTTACGAATTTCAAGAGGTGATAACTTGAGAGGGGGTGGAGATGGAAAAAAATTTTCTTCTAACAAAATGAACTATTTGTTAATGTCTAAAAGCTCCTAAAATTTCAAGCTTCTACAGGCTGGGGTCTAGAAGGAAAACGACATCAAAAATTTGGAAAAAAAGGACTTTAGATAACGGTAAATTTGAACGGCCATTTTGTTTTTCTAAAGTTTAACTATAGCATACCGTGCAAGGGGAAGCAAGCCACTGCCTTTCTGCGTTTGCAAAATTTCAAAAATGCTTATGGTTTCATTGCAACAAATAGGTAAAAAAGGCCATTTTTAGGGTTTTGGGGGGGTATAACTTCTAGAGGGGGGGAGATAGGTAAAAATTTTGTTCTACGGAAATAAGTTTCTAGTAAAGATCTATCTACATACAAAATTTCAGCTTTCTATCTTCAAGGGTGTAGAAGTTTTGTAAACAAAAAATGTGTCCACGGACGGACGGACGGACGGACGGACGGACGGACGGACGGACGGACGGACGGACGGACGGACGGACGGACGGACGGACGGACAGAGTGAAACTAATAAGCACTTTTTTCAAAAATTTTTTTGGAAAAGTGCTAAAAACGTGCTTTTGTTATACAAAAATTTTTTCAGAAAATCTTAAAATAGAGCTATTTCGGGGCTAAAAAGTTCCAATGTCAGATTTTTCTGGTACCCTAGAGGCAAAATTCTACCTAATGCCTTTTGTCCCATGTCTCTAGCCCTTCTAGAAGTACCCGTACTTTTTACCACCTGAGAAGTAGCTATATATATATAATGTAAAATATGATGGTTTTTGATGAGTTATACGATATATGAATAAAATGTAGAATTATTAAGGGAAATTTAAGGTACTGCGTAGCCTAGTGGTTAGCGTGGTAGTCTCATAGCCAGAAGGTTATTGGATCAATGCTTGCCTGGATTGTTGTATTTTTCTTTTTTTGGATTATTTTAAAAATTTTTTTTTTTATTTTGTTTAAATTTTGTGTTTTATTTTTTTTTAATATATAACTGATAAATGTTATATAAAAGTTTAAAGAAAATTTCCAAAAAAATATTCTTATAATATTTTGGAAAAATTCGCAAAAATTTTAAGTACATAAATATGTATGTAGTATGTATATTTTTTTTAAAGCTTACTGAGTAATTTTTTTAAGCTTTCTATATGAATTTAATAATATTCAAAACTGTAGAATAAATAGAAATAAATTTTAAACGCATAATTATTATATCATGGGGGTAAACTTACAAAAATTAATTTCTCAAATAAAGAAAAGGTTTAGTCAAAAACAAAATAATAATTTATGTATGTAAAAATATGTGCATGAATGTATATATGAATATATGTGTGTATGTATGTATATATGAATGGATTAGAATTGAAGATTTTAAAATTTTTCGTTCCAACATATGAACGTATGTACATATGAATGTATTAGAATCGAAAATTTTGAAATTTTGCTGTTGGAAAAATTATAAATAAAATTATAAATGCAAATATACATAATTATGAATAGATACCTGTTTTTTTTAAACTGTGGGTAAACATATAGGATTGAATTTTAAACATAAAGAAAAGGTTTAGTCAAAAACAAAATAATAATTTATGTATGTAAAAATATGTGTATGAATGTATATATGAATATATGTGTGTATGTATGTATATATGAATGTATTGGAATTTAGCATTTTTTACAGGTTTTCGCTCGAACAATAAAAATAAAATTTTAGGTAGATACATACGTACATAAATTGTGTATGTATATTTTTTTAAAGCTTGCTGACGAAACCTAATATTCAAAACAATAACAAATGAAGCATTAATATTCAGTTGCCACAAAACATCTGATGTCTTTTATAAAATCTGACATTTATTTAAGTTTATTTCGATTTTTCGAAATTAAAATATATGTGAGATCATTGCATTTTCAAATATTATTTATTTCTCGGTTTGTGTTTCTAATAATAAAAATAACGTAAAACGTATCATTTATTTCTTGGTTTGTGTTTCTAATTATAAAAAGTATAAAAGAAAAACGTGCTTTTGTTATACAAAAATTTTTTCAGAAAATCTTAAAATAGAGCTATTTCGGGGCTAAAAAGTTCCAATGTCAGATTTTTCTGGTACCCTAGAGGCAAAATTCTACCTAATGCCTTTTGTCCCATGTCTCTAGCCCTTCTAGAAGTACCCGTACTTTTTACCACCTGAGAAGTAGCTATATATATATAATAATGTAAAATATGATGGTTTTTGATGAGTTATACGATATATGAATAAAATGTAGAATTATTAAGGGAAATTTAAGGTACTGCGTAGCCTAGCGGTTAGCGTGGTAGTCTCATAGCCAGAAGGTTATTGGATCAATGCTTGCCTGGATTGTTGTATTTTTCTTTTTTTGGATTATTTTAAAAATTTTTTTTTTTATTTTGTTTAAATTTTGTGTTTTATTTTTTTTTAATATATAACTGATAAATGTTATATAAAAGTTTAAAGAAAATTTCCAAAAAAATATTCTTATAATAGTTTGGAAAAATTCGCAAAAATTTTAAGTACATAAATATGTATGTAGTATGTATATTTTTTTTAAAGCTTACTGAGTAATTTTTTTAAGCTTTCTATATGAATTTAATAATATTCAAAACTGTAGAATAAATAGAAATAAATTTTAAACGCATAATTATTATATCATGGGGGTAAACTTACAAAAATTAATTTCTCAAATAAAGAAAAGGTTTAGTCAAAAACAAAATAATAATTTATGTATGTAAAAATATGTGTATGAATGTATATATGAATATATGTGTGTATGTATGTATATATGAATGTATTGGAATTTAGCATTTTTTACAGGTTTTCGCTCGAACAATAAAAATAAAATTTTAGGTAGATACATACGTACATAAATTGTGTATGTATATTTTTTTAAAGCTTGCTGACGAAACATAATATTCAAAACAATAACAAATGAAGCATTAATATTCAGTTGCCACAAAACATCTGATGTCTTTTATAAAATCTGACATTTATTTAAGTTTATTTCGATTTTTCGAAATTAAAATATATGTGAGATCATTGCATTTTCAAATATTATTTATTTCTCGGTTTGTGTTTCTAATAATAAAAATAACGTAAAACGTATCATTTATTTCTTGGTTTGTGTTTCTAATTATAAAAAGTATAAAAGAAAAACGTGCTTTTGTTATACAAAAATTTTTTCAGAAAATCTTAAAATAGAGCTATTTCGGGGCTAAAAAGTTCCAATGTCAGATTTTTCTGGTACCCTAGAGGCAAAATTCTACCTAATGCCTTTTGTCCCATGTCTCTAGCCCTTCTAGAAGTACCCGTACTTTTTACCACCTGAGAAGTAGCTATATATATATAATGTAAAATATGATGGTTTTTGATGAGTTATACGATATATGAATAAAATGTAGAATTATTAAGGGAAATTCAAGGTACTGCGTAGCCTAGTGGTTAGCGTGGTAGTCTCATAGCCAGAAGGTTATTGGATCAATGCTTGCCTGGATTGTTGTATTTTTCTTTTTTTGGATTATTTTAAAAATTTTTTTTTTTATTTTGTTTAAATTTTGTGTTTTATTTTTTTTTAATATATAACTGATAAATGTTATATAAAAGTTTAAAGAAAATTTCCAAAAAAATATTCTTATAATATTTTGGAAAAATTCGCAAAAATTTTAAGTACATAAATATGTATGTAGTATGTATATTTTTTTTAAAGCTTACTGAGTAATTTTTTTAAGCTTTCTATATGAATTTAATAATATTCAAAACTGTAGAATAAATAGAAATAAATTTTAAACGCATAATTATTATATCATGGGGGTAAACTTACAAAAATTAATTTCTCAAATAAAGAAAAGGTTTAGTCAAAAACAAAATAATAATTTATGTATGTAAAAATATGTGCATGAATGTATATATGAATATATGTGTGTATGTATGTATATATGAATGGATTAGAATTGAAGATTTTAAAATTTTTCGTTCCAACATATGAACGTATGTACATATGAATGTATTAGAATCGAAAATTTTGAAATTTTGCTGTTGGAAAAATTATAAATAAAATTATAAATGCAAATATACATAATTATGAATAGATACCTGTTTTTTTTAAACTGTGGGTAAACATATAGGATTGAATTTTAAACATAAAGAAAAGGTTTAGTCAAAAACAAAATAATAATTTATGTATGTAAAAATATGTGTATGAATGTATATATGAATATATGTGTGTATGTATGTATATATGAATGTATTGGAATTTAGCATTTTTTACAGGTTTTCGCTCGAACAATAAAAATAAAATTTTAGGTAGATACATACGTACATAAATTGTGTATGTATATTTTTTTAAAGCTTGCTGACGAAACCTAATATTCAAAACAATAACAAATGAAGCATTAATATTCAGTTGCCACAAAACATCTGATGTCTTTTATAAAATCTGACATTTATTTAAGTTTATTTCGATTTTTCGAAATTAAAATATATGTGAGATCATTGCATTTTCAAATATTATTTATTTCTCGGTTTGTGTTTCTAATAATAAAAATAACGTAAAACGTATCATTTATTTCTTGGTTTGTGTTTCTAATTATAAAAAGTATAAAAGAAAAACGTGCTTTTGTTATACAAAAATTTTTTCAGAAAATCTTAAAATAGAGCTATTTCGGGGCTAAAAAGTTCCAATGTCAGATTTTTCTGGTACCCTAGAGGCAAAATTCTACCTAATGCCTTTTGTCCCATGTCTCTAGCCCTTCTAGAAGTACCCGTACTTTTTACCACCTGAGAAGTAGCTATATATATATAATAATGTAAAATATGATGGTTTTTGATGAGTTATACGATATATGAATAAAATGTAGAATTATTAAGGGAAATTTAAGGTACTGCGTAGCCTAGTGGTTAGCGTGGTAGTCTCATAGCCAGAAGGTTATTGGATCAATGCTTGCCTGGATTGTTGTATTTTTCTTTTTTTGGATTATTTTAAAAATTTTTTTTTTTATTTTGTTTAAATTTTGTGTTTTATTTTTTTTTAATATATAACTGATAAATGTTATATAAAAGTTTAAAGAAAATTTCCAAAAAAATATTCTTATAATAGTTTGGAAAAATTCGCAAAAATTTTAAGTACATAAATATGTATGTAGTATGTATATTTTTTTTAAAGCTTACTGAGTAATTTTTTTAAGCTTTCTATATGAATTTAATAATATTCAAAACTGTAGAATAAATAGAAATAAATTTTAAACGCATAATTATTATATCATGGGGGTAAACTTACAAAAATTAATTTCTCAAATAAAGAAAAGGTTTAGTCAAAAACAAAATAATAATTTATGTATGTAAAAATATGTGTATGAATGTATATATGAATATATGTGTGTATGTATGTATATATGAATGTATTGGAATTTAGCATTTTTTACAGGTTTTCGCTCGAACAATAAAAATAAAATTTTAGGTAGATACATACGTACATAAATTGTGTATGTATATTTTTTTAAAGCTTGCTGACGAAACATAATATTCAAAACAATAACAAATGAAGCATTAATATTCAGTTGCCACAAAACATCTGATGTCTTTTATAAAATCTGACATTTATTTAAGTTTATTTCGATTTTTCGAAATTAAAATATATGTGAGATCATTGCATTTTCAAATATTATTTATTTCTCGGTTTGTGTTTCTAATAATAAAAATAACGTAAAACGTATCATTTATTTCTTGGTTTGTGTTTCTAATTATAAAAAGTATAAAAGAAAAACGTGCTTTTGTTATACAAAAATTTTTTCAGAAAATCTTAAAATAGAGCTATTTCGGGGCTAAAAAGTTCCAATGTCAGATTTTTCTGGTACCCTAGAGGCAAAATTCTACCTAATGCCTTTTGTCCCATGTCTCTAGCCCTTCTAGAAGTACCCGTACTTTTTACCACCTGAGAAGTAGCTATATATATATAATGTAAAATATGATGGTTTTTGATGAGTTATACGATATATGAATAAAATGTAGAATTATTAAGGGAAATTCAAGGTACTGCGTAGCCTAGTGGTTAGCGTGGTAGTCTCATAGCCAGAAGGTTATTGGATCAATGCTTGCCTGGATTGTTGTATTTTTCTTTTTTTGGATTATTTTAAAAATTTTTTTTTTTATTTTGTTTAAATTTTGTGTTTTATTTTTTTTTAATATATAACTGATAAATGTTATATAAAAGTTTAAAGAAAATTTCCAAAAAAATATTCTTATAATAGTTTGGAAAAATTCGCAAAAATTTTAAGTACATAAATATGTATGTAGTATGTATATTTTTTTTAAAGCTTACTGAGTAATTTTTTTAAGCTTTCTATATGAATTTAATAATATTCAAAACTGTAGAATAAATAGAAATAAATTTTAAACGCATAATTATTATTACATGGGGGTAAACTTACAAAAATTAATTTCTCAAATAAAGAAAAGGTTTAGTCAAAAACAAAATAATAATTTATGTATGTAAAAATATGTGCATGAATGTATATATGAATATATGTGTGTATGTATGTATATATGAATGGATTAGAATTGAAGATTTTAAAATTTTTCGTTCCAACATATGAACGTATGTACATATGAATGTATTAGAATCGAAAATTTTGAAATTTTGCTGTTGGAAAAATTATAAATAAAATTATAAATGCAAATATACATAATTATGAATAGATACCTGTTTTTTTTAAACTGTGGGTAAACATATAGGATTGAATTTTAAACATAAAGAAAAGGTTTAGTCAAAAACAAAATAATAATTTATGTATGTAAAAATATGTGTATGAATGTATATATGAATATATGTGTGTATGTATGTATATATGAATGTATTGGAATTTAGCATTTTTTACAGGTTTTCGCTCGAACAATAAAAATAAAATTTTAGGTAGATACATACGTACATAAATTGTGTATGTATATTTTTTTAAAGCTTGCTGACGAAACATAATATTCAAAACAATAACAAATGAAGCATTAATATTCAGTTGCCACAAAACATCTGATGTCTTTTATAAAATCTGACATTTATTTAAGTTTATTTCGATTTTTCGAAATTAAAATATATGTGAGATCATTGCATTTTCAAATATTATTTATTTCTCGGTTTGTGTTTCTAATAATAAAAATAACGTAAAACGTATCATTTATTTCTTGGTTTGTGTTTCTAATTATAAAAAGTATAAAAGAAAAACGTGCTTTTGTTATACAAAAATTTTTTCAGAAAATCTTAAAATAGAGCTATTTCGGGGCTAAAAAGTTCCAATGTCAGATTTTTCTGGTACCCTAGAGGCAAAATTCTACCTAATGCCTTTTGTCCCATGTCTCTAGCTCTTCTAAAAGTACCCGTACTTTTTACCACCTGAGAAGTAGCTATATATATATAATGTAAAATATGATGGTTTTTGATGAGTTATACGATATATGAATAAAATGTAGAATTATTAAGGGAAATTCAAGGTACTGCGTAGCCTAGTGGTTAGCGTGGTAGTCTCATAGCCAGAAGGTTATTGGATCAATGCTTGCCTGGATTGTTGTATTTTTCTTTTTTTGGATTATTTTAAAAATTTTTTTTTTTATTTTGTTTAAATTTTGTGTTTTATTTTTTTTTAATATATAACTGATAAATGTTATATAAAAGTTTAAAGAAAATTTCCAAAAAAATATTCTTATAATAGTTTGGAAAAATTCGCAAAAATTTTAAGTACATAAATATGTATGTAGTATGTATATTTTTTTTAAAGCTTACTGAGTAATTTTTTTAAGCTTTCTATATGAATTTAATAATATTCAAAACTGTAGAATAAATAGAAATAAATTTTAAACGCATAATTATTATTACATGGGGGTAAACTTACAAAAATTAATTTCTCAAATAAAGAAAAGGTTTAGTCAAAAACAAAATAATAATTTATGTATGTAAAAATATGTGCATGAATGTATATATGAATATATGTGTGTATGTATGTATATATGAATGGATTAGAATTGAAGATTTTAAAATTTTTCGTTCCAACATATGAACGTATGTACATATGAATGTATTAGAATCGAAAATTTTGAAATTTTGCTGTTGGAAAAATTATAAATAAAATTATAAATGCAAATATACATAATTATGAATAGATACCTGTTTTTTTTAAACTGTGGGTAAACATATAGGATTGAATTTTAAACATAAAGAAAAGGTTTAGTCAAAAACAAAATAATAATTTATGTATGTAAAAATATGTGTATGAATGTATATATGAATATATGTGTGTATGTATGTATATATGAATGTATTGGAATTTAGCATTTTTTACAGGTTTTCGCTCGAACAATAAAAATAAAATTTTAGGTAGATACATACGTACATAAATTGTGTATGTATATTTTTTTAAAGCTTGCTGACGAAACATAATATTCAAAACAATAACAAATGAAGCATTAATATTCAGTTGCCACAAAACATCTGATGTCTTTTATAAAATCTGACATTTATTTAAGTTTATTTCGATTTTTCGAAATTAAAATATATGTGAGATCATTGCATTTTCAAATATTATTTATTTCTCGGTTTGTGTTTCTAATAATAAAAATAACGTAAAACGTATCATTTATTTCTTGGTTTGTGTTTCTAATTATAAAAAGTATAAAAGAAAAACGTGCTTTTGTTATACAAAAATTTTTTCAGAAAATCTTAAAATAGAGCTATTTCGGGGCTAAAAAGTTCCAATGTCAGATTTTTCTGGTACCCTAGAGGCAAAATTCTACCTAATGCCTTTTGTCCCATGTCTCTAGCCCTTCTAGAAGTACCCGTACTTTTTACCACCTGAGAAGTAGCTATATATATATAATGTAAAATATGATGGTTTTTGATGAGTTATACGATATATGAATAAAATGTAGAATTATTAAGGGAAATTCAAGGTACTGCGTAGCCTAGTGGTTAGCGTGGTAGTCTCATAGCCAGAAGGTTATTGGATCAATGCTTGCCTGGATTGTTGTATTTTTCTTTTTTTGGATTATTTTAAAAATTTTTTTTTTTATTTTGTTTAAATTTTGTGTTTTATTTTTTTTTAATATATAACTGATAAATGTTATATAAAAGTTTAAAGAAAATTTCCAAAAAAATATTCTTATAATAGTTTGGAAAAATTCGCAAAAATTTTAAGTACATAAATATGTATGTAGTATGTATATTTTTTTTAAAGCTTACTGAGTAATTTTTTTAAGCTTTCTATATGAATTTAATAATATTCAAAACTGTAGAATAAATAGAAATAAATTTTAAACGCATAATTATTATATCATGGGGGTAAACTTACAAAAATTAATTTCTCAAATAAAGAAAAGGTTTAGTCAAAAACAAAATAATAATTTATGTATGTAAAAATATGTGCATGAATGTATATATGAATATATGTGTGTATGTATGTATATATGAATGGATTAGAATTGAAGATTTTAAAATTTTTCGTTCCAACATATGAACGTATGTACATATGAATGTATTAGAATCGAAAATTTTGAAATTTTGCTGTTGGAAAAATTATAAATAAAATTATAAATGCAAATATACATAATTATGAATAGATACCTGTTTTTTTTAAACTGTGGGTAAACATATAGGATTGAATTTTAAACATAAAGAAAAGGTTTAGTCAAAAACAAAATAATAATTTATGTATGTAAAAATATGTGTATGAATGTATATATGAATATATGTGTGTATGTATGTATATATGAATGTATTGGAATTTAGCATTTTTTACAGGTTTTCGCTCGAACAATAAAAATAAAATTTTAGGTAGATACATACGTACATAAATTGTGTATGTATATTTTTTTAAAGCTTGCTGACGAAACATAATATTCAAAACAATAACAAATGAAGCATTAATATTCAGTTGCCACAAAACATCTGATGTCTTTTATAAAATCTGACATTTATTTAAGTTTATTTCGATTTTTCGAAATTAAAATATATGTGAGATCATTGCATTTTCAAATATTATTTATTTCTCGGTTTGTGTTTCTAATAATAAAAATAACGTAAAACTTATCATTTATTTCTTGGTTTGTGTTTCTAATTATAAAAAGTATAAAAGAAAAACGTGCTTTTGTTATACAAAAATTTTTTCAGAAAATCTTAAAATAGAGCTATTTCGGGGCTAAAAAGTTCCAATGTCAGATTTTTCTGGTACCCTAGAGGCAAAATTCTACCTAATGCCTTTTGTCCCATGTCTCTAGCCCTTCTAGAAGTACCCGTACTTTTTACCACCTGAGAAGTAGCTATATATATATAATGTAAAATATGATGGTTTTTGATGAGTTATACGATATATGAATAAAATGTAGAATTATTAAGGGAAATTCAAGGTACTGCGTAGCCTAGTGGTTAGCGTGGTAGTCTCATAGCCAGAAGGTTATTGGATCAATGCTTGCCTGGATTGTTGTATTTTTCTTTTTTTGGATTATTTTAAAAATTTTTTTTTTTATTTTGTTTAAATTTTGTGTTTTATTTTTTTTTAATATATAACTGATAAATGTTATATAAAAGTTTAAAGAAAATTTCCAAAAAAATATTCTTATAATAGTTTGGAAAAATTCGCAAAAATTTTAAGTACATAAATATGTATGTAGTATGTATATTTTTTTTAAAGCTTACTGAGTAATTTTTTTAAGCTTTCTATATGAATTTAATAATATTCAAAACTGTAGAATAAATAGAAATAAATTTTAAACGCATAATTATTATATCATGGGGGTAAACTTACAAAAATTAATTTCTCAAATAAAGAAAAGGTTTAGTCAAAAACAAAATAATAATTTATGTATGTAAAAATATGTGCATGAATGTATATATGAATATATGTGTGTATGTATGTATATATGAATGGATTAGAATTGAAGATTTTAAAATTTTTCGTTCCAACATATGAACGTATGTACATATGAATGTATTAGAATCGAAAATTTTGAAATTTTGCTGTTGGAAAAATTATAAATAAAATTATAAATGCAAATATACATAATTATGAATAGATACCTGTTTTTTTTAAACTGTGGGTAAACATATAGGATTGAATTTTAAACATAAAGAAAAGGTTTAGTCAAAAACAAAATAATAATTTATGTATGTAAAAATATGTGTATGAATGTATATATGAATATATGTGTGTATGTATGTATATATGAATGTATTGGAATTTAGCATTTTTTACAGGTTTTCGCTCGAACAATAAAAATAAAATTTTAGGTAGATACATACGTACATAAATTGTGTATGTATATTTTTTTAAAGCTTGCTGACGAAACATAATATTCAAAACAATAACAAATGAAGCATTAATATTCAGTTGCCACAAAACATCTGATGTCTTTTATAAAATCTGACATTTATTTAAGTTTATTTCGATTTTTCGAAATTAAAATATATGTGAGATCATTGCATTTTCAAATATTATTTATTTCTCGGTTTGTGTTTCTAATAATAAAAATAACGTAAAACGTATCATTTATTTCTTGGTTTGTGTTTCTAATTATAAAAAGTATAAAAGAAAAACGTGCTTTTGTTATACAAAAATTTTTTCAGAAAATCTTAAAATAGAGCTATTTCGGGGCTAAAAAGTTCCAATGTCAGATTTTTCTGGTACCCTAGAGGCAAAATTCTACCTAATGCCTTTTGTCCCATGTCTCTAGCCCTTCTAGAAGTACCCGTACTTTTTACCACCTGAGAAGTAGCTATTAATATATAATGTAAAATATGATGGTTTTTGATGAGTTATACGATATATGAATAAAATGTAGAATTATTAAGGGAAATTCAAGGTACTGCGTAGCCTAGTGGTTAGCGTGGTAGTCTCATAGCCAGAAGGTTATTGGATCAATGCTTGCCTGGATTGTTGTATTTTTCTTTTTTTGGATTATTTTAAAAATTTTTTTTTTTATTTTGTTTAAATTTTGTGTTTTATTTTTTTTTAATATATAACTGATAAATGTTATATAAAAGTTTAAAGAAAATTTCCAAAAAAATATTCTTATAATAGTTTGGAAAAATTCGCAAAAATTTTAAGTACATAAATATGTATGTAGTATGTATATTTTTTTTAAAGCTTACTGAGTAATTTTTTTAAGCTTTCTATATGAATTTAATAATATTCAAAACTGTAGAATAAATAGAAATAAATTTTAAACGCATAATTATTATATCATGGGGGTAAACTTACAAAAATTAATTTCTCAAATAAAGAAAAGGTTTAGTCAAAAACAAAATAATAATTTATGTATGTAAAAATATGTGCATGAATGTATATATGAATATATGTGTGTATGTATGTATATATGAATGGATTAGAATTGAAGATTTTAAAATTTTTCGTTCCAACATATGAACGTATGTACATATGAATGTATTAGAATCGAAAATTTTGAAATTTTGCTGTTGGAAAAATTATAAATAAAATTATAAATGCAAATATACATAATTATGAATAGATACCTGTTTTTTTTAAACTGTGGGTAAACATATAGGATTGAATTTTAAACATAAAGAAAAGGTTTAGTCAAAAACAAAATAATAATTTATGTATGTAAAAATATGTGTATGAATGTATATATGAATATATGTGTGTATGTATGTATATATGAATGTATTGGAATTTAGCATTTTTTACAGGTTTTCGCTCGAACAATAAAAATAAAATTTTAGGTAGATACATACGTACATAAATTGTGTATGTATATTTTTTTAAAGCTTGCTGACGAAACATAATATTCAAAACAATAACAAATGAAGCATTAATATTCAGTTGCCACAAAACATCTGATGTCTTTTATAAAATCTGACATTTATTTAAGTTTATTTCGATTTTTCGAAATTAAAATATATGTGAGATCATTGCATTTTCAAATATTATTTATTTCTCGGTTTGTGTTTCTAATAATAAAAATAACGTAAAACGTATCATTTATTTCTTGGTTTGTGTTTCTAATTATAAAAAGTATAAAAGAAAAACGTGCTTTTGTTATACAAAAATTTTTTCAGAAAATCTTAAAATAGAGCTATTTCGGGGCTAAAAAGTTCCAATGTCAGATTTTTCTGGTACCCTAGAGGCAAAATTCTACCTAATGCCTTTTGTCCCATGTCTCTAGCCCTTCTAGAAGTACCCGTACTTTTTACCACCTGAGAAGTAGCTTTATATATATAATAATGTAAAATATGATGGTTTTTGATGAGTTATACGATATATGAATAAAATGTAGAATTATTAAGGGAAATTTAAGGTACTGCGTAGCCTAGTGGTTAGCGTGGTAGTCTCATAGCCAGAAGGTTATTGGATCAATGCTTGCCTGGATTGTTGTATTTTTCTTTTTTTGGATTATTTTAAAAATTTTTTTTTTTATTTTGTTTAAATTTTGTGTTTTATTTTTTTTTAATATATAACTGATAAATGTTATATAAAAGTTTAAAGAAAATTTCCAAAAAAATATTCTTATAATAGTTTGGAAAAATTCGCAAAAATTTTAAGTACATAAATATGTATGTAGTATGTATATTTTTTTTAAAGCTTACTGAGTAATTTTTTTAAGCTTTCTATATGAATTTAATAATATTCAAAACTGTAGAATAAATAGAAATAAATTTTAAACGCATAATTATTATATCATGGGGGTAAACTTACAAAAATTAATTTCTCAAATAAAGAAAAGGTTTAGTCAAAAACAAAATAATAATTTATGTATGTAAAAATATGTGCATGAATGTATATATGAATATATGTGTGTATGTATGTATATATGAATGGATTAGAATTGAAGATTTTAAAATTTTTCGTTCCAACATATGAACGTATGTACATATGAATGTATTAGAATCGAAAATTTTGAAATTTTGCTGTTGGAAAAATTATAAATAAAATTATAAATGCAAATATACATAATTATGAATAGATACCTGTTTTTTTTAAACTGTGGGTAAACATATAGGATTGAATTTTAAACATAAAGAAAAGGTTTAGTCAAAAACAAAATAATAATTTATGTATGTAAAAATATGTGTATGAATGTATATATGAATATATGTGTGTATGTATGTATATATGAATGTATTGGAATTTAGCATTTTTTACAGGTTTTCGCTCGAACAATAAAAATAAAATTTTAGGTAGATACATACGTACATAAATTGTGTATGTATATTTTTTTAAAGCTTGCTGACGAAACATAATATTCAAAACAATAACAAATGAAGCATTAATATTCAGTTGCCACAAAACATCTGATGTCTTTTATAAAATCTGACATTTATTTAAGTTTATTTCGATTTTTCGAAATTAAAATATATGTGAGATCATTGCATTTTCAAATATTATTTATTTCTCGGTTTGTGTTTCTAATAATAAAAATAACGTAAAACGTATCATTTATTTCTTGGTTTGTGTTTCTAATTATAAAAAGTATAAAAGAAAAATGTGCTTTTGTTATACAAAAATTTTTTCAGAAAATCTTAAAATAGAGCTATTTCGGGGCTAAAAAGTTCCAATGTCAGATTTTTCTGGTACCCTAGAGGCAAAATTCTACCTAATGCCTTTTGTCCCATGTCTCTAGCCCTTCTAGAAGTACCCGTACTTTTTACCACCTGAGAAGTAGCTATATATATATAATGTAAAATCTGATGGTTTTTGATGAGTTATACGAAATATGAATAAAATATAGAATTATTAAGGGAAATTCAAGGTACTGCGTAGCCTAGTGGTTAGCGTGGTAGTCTCATAGCCAGAAGGTTATTGGATCAATGCTTGCCGGGATGTTGTCGATTTTTTATTTTTTTGCATTATTTTAAAATTTTTTTTTCTTTTTGTTTAACTTTTGTGTTTTATTTTTTTTTAATATATAACAGATAAATGTTATATAAAAGTTTAAAGAAAATTTCCAAAAAAATATTCTTATAATAGTTTGGAAAAATTCGCAAAAATTTTAAGTACATAAATATGTATGTATGTATGTATATTTTTTTTAAAGCTTCCTGAGTAATTTTTTTTAAGCTTTCTAAATGAATTTAATAATATTCAAAACTGTAGAATATATAGAAATAAATTTTAAACGCATAATTATTAAATCATGGGAGTAAACATACAAAAATTAATTTTTCAAATGAAGAAAAGGTTTAGTCAAAAACAAAATAATAATTTATGTATGTAAAAATATATGTATGTATGAATATATGAATAAATGTGTGTATGTATATATGAATTGATTAGAATTGAAGATTTTAAAATTTTTCGTTCCAACATATGAACGTATGTACATATGAATGTATTAGAATCGAAAATTAAAAAAGAAACAAAAACAAAATAATAATTTAAGTATGTAAAAATATATGTATGTGTGTATATATGAATACATGTGTGTATGTATATATGAATGGATTAGAATTGAAGATTTTAAAATTTTTCGTTCCAACATATGAACGTATGTACATATGAATGTATTTGAATCGAAAATTTTGAAATTTTGCTGTTGGAAAAATTAGAAATAAAATTATTAACACAAATACACGTTATTATGAATGTATACCTAGTTTTTTTAAAACTGGGGGTGAACATATAGAAATAAATTTCTCAAATAAAGAAAAGGTTTAGGTTAAAATAAAATAATAATTGTATTCAAATATATATATGTACATATGAATGTAATTTTTTTAAATAAAGAAAAGGTTTAGGCAAAAACAAAATAATGATTTTATTCAAATATATGTATGTATATATAAATGTATTAAAATTTAGCATTTTACAGTTTTCCGTTTGGAACAATAAAAATAAAATTCTAACTACATACGTACATATATATTTTCTGTATGTACATATATTTTTTTAAAGCTTGCTGACGAAACGTAATGTTCAAAACAATAACAAATGAAATATTAATATTCAGATGTCACAAAACATCTGATGTCTGATAAAAGCTGACATTTATTTACGTTAAGATTAATTCGTTTATCCGAAACAAAAATATGTGAGATCATTATATTTTCAAATATTATTTATTTCTCGGTTTGTGTTTCTAATAATAAAAATAACGTAAAACGTATCATTTATTTCTTGGTTTGTGTTTCTAATTATAAAAAGTATAAAAGAAAAACGTGCTTTTGTTATACAAAAATTTTTTTAGAAAATCTTAAAATAGAGCTATTTCGGGGCTAAAAAGTTCCAATGTCAGATTTTTCTGGGACCCTAGAAGCAAAACTCTATCTAATGCTCTTTGTCCCATGTCTCTAGCCCTTCTAGAAGTACCCGTACTTTTTACCACCTGAGAAGTAGCTGTATATATATAATGTAAAATAGGATGGTTTTTGAAGAGTTATACGAAATATGAATAAAATATAGAATTATAAAGGAAAATTCAAGATACTGCGTAGCCTAGTGGTTAGCGTGGTAGTCTCATAGTCAGAAGGTTATTGGATCAATGCTTGCCTGGATGTTGTCGTGTTTTTATTTTTTTGGATTATTTTAAAATTTTTTTTTTTATTTTGTTTAAATTTTGTGTTTTATTTTTTTTTAATATATATCAGATAAATGTTATTATAAAAGTTTAAAGAAAATTTCCAAAAAAATATTCTTATAATAGTTTGGCAAAATTCGCAAAAATTTTAAGTACATGAATATGTATGTATGTATGTATATTTTTTTTAAAGCTTCCTGAGTAATTTTTTTTAAGCTTTCTATATGAATTTAATAATATTCAAAACTGTAGAATATATAGAAATAAATTTTAAACGCATAATTATTAAATCATGGGAGTAAACATACAAAAATTAATTTTTCAAATAAAGAAAAGGTTTAGTCAAAAACAAAATAATAAATTACTCAGGAAGCTGTAAAAAAAAATATACATACATACATATTTATGTACTTAAAATTTTTGCAAATTTTTCCAAACTATTATAAGAATATTTTTTTGGAAATTTTCTTTAAACTTTTATAATAACATTTATCAGTTATATATTAAAAAAAAATAAAACACAAAATTTAAACAATATTAAAAAAAATTTTTAAAATAATCCAAAAAAATAAAAACACGACAACATCCTATTTTACATTATATATATATAGCTACTTCTCAGGTGGTAAAAAGTACGGGTACTTCTAGAAGGGCTAGAGATATGGGACAAAAGGCATAAGGTAGAATTTTGCCTCTAGGGTCCCAGAAAAATCTGACATTGGAATTTTTAGCCCCGAAATAGCTCTATTTTAAGATTTTCTGAAAAAATTTTTGTATAACAAAAGCACGTTTTTCTTTTATACTTTTTATAATTAGAAACACAAACCAAGAAATAAATGATACGTTTTACGTTATTTTTATAATTAGAAACACAAACCGAGAAATAAATAATATTTGAAAATATAATGATCTCACATATTTTTGTTTCGGATAAACGAATTAATCTTAACGTAAATAAATGTCAGCTTTTATCAGACATCAGATGTTTTGTGACATATTAATATTTCATTTGTTATTGTTTTGAACATTACGTTTCGTCAGCAAGCTTTAAAAATATATATGTACATACAGAAAATATATATGTATGTATGTAGTTAGAATTTTATTTTTATTGTTCCAAACGGAAAACTGTAAAATGCTAAATTTTAATACGTTTATATATACATACATATATTTGAATAAAATCATTATTTTGTTTTTGCCTAAACCTTTTCTTTATTTAAAAAAATTACATTCATATGTACATATATATATTTGAATACAATTATTATTTTATTTTAACCTAAACCTTAGAAAAATTAGAAATATAATTATAAATGCAAACACACATAATTATGAATGGATACCTGTTTTTTTTAAACTGTGTGTAAACATATAGGATTGAATTTTAAACATAAAGAAAAGGTTTAGTCAAAAACAAAATAATAATTTTATTCATATATATGTATGTATGTATGTACAGTGGAATCCGCTTATAGTTACTACTGTTTATAGTCATAACTCGGTTACAGTCAACAATTTCGTTGTCAACATCTTTTTTATTATATTTTCATGTATTTTCATTTGTTTATAGTCACAAACGTTTAAAGTCACATACGGTTATTGGATCGTATTTTTTGTGAACCATATTGCTTAATTCATATATTTGACGTCGCTTATAGACATACTCTGAACGCCTTATTTTTTTATAGCGGTAAGTAGTTTTACTACCTACTTTAAGGCAAATAGTTTAATCACAATATTTGTTGTCGAATTTGTAGCGGCAAATGTTGTAACTTAAATATTTTTTTCTGTCACTTTTGTGTATGTACATACATAGGTACATTATTTCCACAACAAAAATTTGTCATTACATACATGTAGACGTTAGATTTGATTCCTTAAAGAATTTTTTGAATATTGTTTTGTTTTAACATACGTACTACATATGTAAGTATGTATATGAATTATTTTGTTTTTCTTTGCGTAAAGCAAATGGGTTTTTTATTTATGTACATAAATAATCATATAAGTACTTAATTTAAAATTAAATTTAAAAAAAAAAAATAAAGTTTTGAGTTTTTTTATAAATATTTTTTTTCTACTGACGCTTATAGGCATATGAGGCTTATAGTCACACATTTTTATGAAATTTTTTGTGTGACTATAAGCGGACTCCACTGTATATATGAATGGATTAGAATTGAAGATTTTAAAATTTTTCGTTCCAACATATGAACGTATGTACATATGAATGTATTAAAATCGAAAATTTTGAAATTTTGCTGTTGGAAAAATTAGAAATAAAATTATAAATGCCAACATACATAATTATGAATGGATACCTGTTTTTTTTAAACTGTGGGTTATAGGATTAAATTTTAAACATAAAGTAAAGGTTTAGTCAAAAACAAAATAATAATTTATGTATGTAAAAATATATTTATGTATGTATATATGAATATATGTGTGTATGTATATATGAATGGATTAAAATTGAAGATTTTAAAATTTTTCGTTCCAACATATGAACGTAAGTACATATGAATGTATTAGAATCGAAAATTTTGAAATTTTGCTGTTGGAAAAATTAGAAATAAAATTATAAATGCAAACATACATAATTATGAATGGATACCTGTTTTTTTTAAACTGTGGGTAAACATATAGGATTGAATTTTAAACATAAAGAAAAAGTTTAGTCAAAAACAAAATAATAATTTATGTATGTAAAAATATATGTATGTATGTATATATCAATATATGTGGGTATGTATATATATGAATGGATTAGAATTGAAGATTTTAAAATTTTTCGTTCCAACATATGAACGTATTTACATATGAATGTATTAGAATCGAAAATTTTGAAATTTTGCTGTTGGAAAAATTAGAAATAAAATTATTAATACAACACACACGTTATTATGAATGTATACCTAGTTTTTTTAAAACTGCGGGTAAACATTTAGAAATAAGTTTCTCAAATAAAGAAAAGGTTTAGATTAAAATAAAATAATAATTGTATTCAATTAATATATGTATGTACATATGAATGTAGTTTTTCAAATAAAGAAAAGTTTTAGGCAAAAACAAAATAATAATTTTATTCAAATATTTGTATGTACATATGAATGTATTAAAATTTAGCATTTTACAGTTTTTCGTTTGGAACAATAATAATAAAATTCTAACTACATACGTACATATATTCTGTATGTATATTTTTTTAAAGCTTGCTGACGAAACGTAATGTTTAAAACAACAACAAATGAAATATTGATATTCAGATGCCACAAAACATCTGATGTCTGATAAAAGCTGACATTTATTTACGTTAAGATTAATTCGATTATGCGAACCAAAAATATGTGAGATCATTATATTTTCAAATATTATTTATTTCCCGGTTTGTGTTTCTAATATGTTAACAACGTAAAACGTAAAACGTATCATTTATTTCTTGGTTTGTGTTTCTAATTATAAAAAGTATTAAAAAAAACGTGCTTTTGTTATACAAAAATTTTTTCAGAAAATCTTAAAATAGAGGTATTTCGGGGCTAAGAAGTTCCAATGTCAAATTTTTCTGGGACCCTAGAGGCAAAACTCTACCTAATGCCTTTTGTCCTATGTCTCTAGCCCTTCTAGAAGTACCCGTACTTTTTACCACCTGAGCAGTAGCTATATATATATAATGTAAAATAGGATGGTTTTTGAAGAGTTATACGAAATATGAATGAAATATAGAATTATAAAGGGAAATTCAAGGTACTGCGTAGCCTAGTGGGTAGCATGGTAGTCTGATAGCCAGAAGATTATTGGATCAAGGCTTGCCTGGATGGTGTCATATTTTTCTTTTTTTAGATTATTTTAAAAATTTTTTATTATTTTGTTTAAATTTTTTGTTTTATTTTTTTTTTTAATACATAACAGATAAATATTATTATAAAAATTTAAAGAAAATTTCCAAAAAAAAAAATTGTTACAATAGTTAAGTACATAAATATGTATGTATATATTTTTTTAAAGCTTCCTAACTAATTTTTTTAAGCTTTCTATATGAATTGAATAATATTCAAATTTGTGGTTTGGCATATAGAAACACATAGTTGTTAAATCATGGGGGAAACATAAGAAATAAATTTTTCAAATAAAGAAAAGGTTTACGCATAAATAAAATAATATTTTTATTCAAATATATGTATGAACATTAATGTGTTAGAATTGAACATTTTAAAATTTTTTGTTCAAAAAATTTGAAATAAAATTTTAAGCAAAAACGTACATAATTATGAATGTATACCTATTTTTTTAAAACTGCGGGTGAACATATAGAAGTAAGTTTCTCAAATAAAGAAAAGGTTTAGATTAAAATAAAAAAATCTGATGTGATCAGCACATAACCGACCGCATTGTCTAGTTAAATGAAAGTGTTACAGAATATTATAAAAATGTCTGTTAAATACTTCTTTCCAATTTTTAGGGTATTAGTAGAGTTTCGCTTTGTGCTATCCGAATTCCCTGAAATACCCACCAGTTAGTTTTGGTAATGCCCAGAACTCAAATATCAAATTTCATGAAATTTCATCAATTCGTTCTGTAGATATGGTGAAAAATGTAAAATCGGCCGCAAATCAGTTTTCGAGCCCTGATGTTTTCAAAAAATTTATATGCTCATTGTTTTAATACGAGGGATTCATATATTAAATTTGAATAAACTCGGTTGGTAATTTTTCTTTATATTCATGAAAATGTATATTTGGCCCGTAGTAAACGTCTAGTTGCCGATGCCTGATCTTTCCAAAAAATTTACATGTTCATTGTTTTGATACGAGGAATTCATATATTAAATTTCAATGAAATCGGTTGATTATTTCTCTTTCTATACACAAAAATGTATATTTTGCCCGTAGTAAACGCCTAGTTGCCGATGCCTGATTTCTTCCAAGACAGGAATTTTCGCGGACGATCGAGCAAAGCTTATATATGAAATTTCAAGTAAATCGGTTGAATACTTTCTTCAAAATGTTCAAAAATTTAAAACAGCCCCGCTAAAAAGTGCAGTTCCCGAGGCCTGATATATTCCAAAAGTTGATCAATTCGTGCCATGGTCGTAATAAACTTACATATAAAATTTCATCAAAATCGGTTTAGCCGAACTTGAAATACACGCGTGCACACACAGACCGACAGACGGACAGACCGACAGACCGACAGACCGACGGACCGACGGGTTGCTAAAAATAGTTTAATTACACTTCCCTACTATGGAGAAGTGCATTCCCACCGAAAACTCGATATGCAAAATTTGTTGCCATCACATAACCTACCTATTGTTTACACAATACGGTCGGAAATAATAATTGTATTCAAATATATGTATTTACATATGAATGTAGTTTTTCAAATAAAGAAAAGGTTTAGGCAAAAAGTATCATTTATTTCTTAGTTTGTGTAATTATAAAAAGTATAAAAGAAAAACATGCTTTTGTTATACAAAAATTTTTTCAGAAAATCTTAAAATAGAGCTATTTCGGGGCTAAAAATTCCAATGTCAGAATTTTCTGGGACCCTATAGGCAAAACTCTACCTAATGCCTTTTGTCCCATGTCTCTAGCCCTTCTAGAAGTACCCGTACTTTTCACCACCTGAGAAGTAACTATATATATATAATATTCACCATTTTTATTTTTAAGTTTCTTTAAATTTTTTTAATTTCAAAAATGCTTTTGATTTAGAATTATGTACCTCTGATGTCGTATTAAGCCTTAACGAGGAAGTACTTAAAACGAAGAGTAAACTCTCTGTTTAAAAAAAACTTCAATTTGGGTAAGCTAGAAAACTGACACTACTAAAAGCATAATACTAATGCCGAAAGACAATTAAAGATCAATAAGATTAATATTATTCTTATTATTATTATTATTGTTATTATTATTATTATTATTATTATTATTATTATCATTATTATTCATATTATTATTATTATTAATATTATTATTATTATTATTAATATTATTATTATTATTAATATTATTGTTATTATTATTATTATAATTATCATTATTATTATGAAAATGATTACTATTACTATTATGATTATTATTATTTTTATTATTATTATTATTGTTATTATTAATATTATCATTATTGATATTATTAATATTACTGTTATTATTATTATTATAATTATTATTATTATTATGGTTTTGATTATTATTATTATTATGATTATTATTGATTATTATTACTATTATTATTATTATTATTATTATTATTATTATTATTATTATTATTATTATTATTATTATTATTATTAATATTATCTTAATTATTATTATTGTTACTATTATTATTATTTTTATCATTACTATTATTAATATTATCACTTTTTTTAATATTAGTATTATTATTAATATTCTTGTAATTATTATTACAATAATAATTATAATTATTATTTTTATTATTATTATTACTATTACTATTATTATTATTATTATTAATATAATTATTATGATTATTTATATTAATATTATAATTATTACTTTTCTTATTATTATTGTTATTATTATTATTGTTATTACTACTATTTTTATTATTATAAATATTATTATCATTATTATTGTTATCATTATTATTGTTAATATTATTATTGTTATTGTTAATATTAATATTATTTTAATGATTATGATTATTATGATAATGATTATTATTATTATTGTTATTATTATTATTATTATTTTTATTATTATTATTGTTAATATTATTTAAATTATTATTATTATTATTATTGTTACTAATATTATTGTTATTGTTATTATTATGATAATTATCATTATTATTGTTACGATTATTATTATGAATATTATTATTATTATTATTACTATTATTATTATTATTGTTATTACTATTGTTGTTACACCTATTTTTATTATTATTACTTTTATTATCATTATTATTGTTAATATTATTATTTTTATTGTTAATATTAATATAAATTTTAATGATTATGATTATTATGATGATTATTATTATTGTTGTTATTATTGTTCTTATTATTATTATTATTATCATTATTATTATTATTAATATTATTGTTATTGTTATTATTATTATAATTATCATTATTATTATGATTACGATTATTATTATGAATATTATTATTATTATTATTATTATTATTATTATTATTATTATTATTATAATTATTATTATTATTATTGCTATTATTATTATTGTTATTATGATTACGATAATTATTATTATTATTATTAACAATATTATTATTATTCTTTATATTATTATTATTATTAATATTATTATTATTATTATTACTATTATTATTATTATTATTATTAATATTATTATTATTATTATTATTATTATTATTATTTTTATTATTATTATTGTTAATATTATTTAAATTATTGTTATTATTATTATTGTTATTATTATTAATATTATTTTTATTACTAATATTATTATTATTGTTATTAATACTATTGTTATTTTTATTATTATTATTATTATTATTAATTATATTATTTTTACTATTATTATTATTTTTGTTAACATTTTAACATTTTTATTATTATTATTAATATTAATATTATTATTATTATTATTTGATTATTATTTTGATTATTACGATTGATATTAATATTATTATTACTACAATTGTTATTGTTATTATTATAATTATTATTATTAATATTATTATTATTACTTTTATTATGATTATTATTACGATTATTAGTATTATTATTATTAATATTATTGTTGTTATTATTATTATTATTATTATTATTATTGTTATTATTATTATTATTATTATTATTATTCTTATTATTATTATCATTATTATTATTATTATTATTATTATTATTATTATTATTATTATTATTATTTTTATCAATATTATTATTATTATTATTATTATTATTATTATTATTATTATTATTATTGTTATTATTATTATTATGATTATTATTATTAATGTTATTTTTATTATTACCAATATTTATATTATTATTATTTTTATTATTATTATTATTATTATTATTGTTATTATTATTATTATTATTATTATTATTAGTAGTATAGATATGCGGGTTCTAGGACTGTCAGATGACGTCAAAAATATTTTGACAGCTGAATAAGATGATATTTAGGAGGAGTATTATGAAATTGATATTTAGGAGGAGTATTATGAAATTGCAATGACGATGACGATGAAGTTGAGTTGCAGGAGGGGTTGAGTTTTAGCAGGTTGTAGGAGTGAGCGCTGGAGTTGTAGCAGGTTCTAAGGGTCGAGTTGTAGCAGGTTCTAAGAGCCGAGTTGTAGCATGTTCTAAAGGTCGAATTGTAGCAGGTTCTAAGGGCGGCCGAGTTGTAGCAGGTTCTAAGGGTCGAGTTGTAGCAGGTTATAAGAGCCGAGTTGTAGCATGTTCTAAAGGTCGAATTTTCGCAGGTTCTAAGGGCCGAGTTGTAGCAGGTTCTAAGAGCCGAGTTGTAGCAGGTTCTAAGAGCCGGAGGAGGTTCGCGGTAGGTTATAAGGGTTTGGGCAGTTGAGTTGTAGCAGGTTCCAACAGTGTCGAATTCATAAACAGGTTCTAGGAGAGGGCGGTGGCGGCAGCGGTGGCGGTGGCGGTGGCGGTGGCGGTGGCGGTGGCGGTGGCGGTGGCGGTGGCGGTGGCGAAGAACCGGGTTGTAGCAAGTTCTAGGAGGAGCGTCGGAGTTGTAGCGGCTGCTGTTGAAACCGATTGAAATTTTTTTATTTTAATAAGAATATCCTATGGTTGTCTGATGAAAGCAATTTTTTCCATTATCATAAAAATGTATGAAAATCGTTCTTTTTCGACATGAGTTTTTAAAAATGTAAAATGAAAGCTTTTGAGATAAAAAAAATTTAAAAAATATTTTTGCGGTTTTTTTTCTAGATAAGGAATTTTATTAAAACTGTATTGTAGAATGAGGGTATTAAAAAAAAAAAAATAATACGATACAATACTATATGACTGCATGAACTTGAAAAATGACGTCAGGAGATTCCCTATTATAATCACATTTTGTTTATTTTTAGAAAAAATGTTAGGAGATTCCCCATTATAATCACATTTTGTTTATATTAAGAAAAATGTTAGCATATTAAAAGTTCCTCAATGGTGTAGTGGATATAATAAATTTCTTTCTTTAAGAATTAGGCAGCTATGTAAATAATAGGTTAAGGTTCGATTCAATTTATAGCCACACAACATTGATGAACTTTTTGATTTTTCTTTTTGTTTTTTTATTTTTTAATTCTTGAGATAAGAATAAGGTTATTGAAAATGAAATATTTTGCTTTATACTTGATTAAAATGTAACATCATCTAAAGTTTCTCAATAGTTTAGGGGATAAGACAAATTTTGTGATAAGTATAAGATAATCTAAGAATGTTTTAACTTTTTTTCTTCAATACAAGTTTACCTTTCAAGCAAAGAAGACAAATTATCTTTATAATGTTTTGTATTGAAAAAATTTCACATGGTCAACAGTACTGTGTTTGTGATAAAAGGTGGAAGTCCATGAAGATTGCAAATTTCAAGATATTTTGGGATAATTTAGAAATATTTATAACACCTGAACATGGAGAAAGGCTTTGTGTGCTAAGATTAAGGAACGGCGAATCAGTTTCAGATTCACAAAGACGACTTATGGAGAAACTGAACTGGCAACATTTAAAAATTGAGGTTTCTGGTGGAGATATAATTGTAACGGGTGAAATACATTATGCCTTGAATGAATCCAACATTCGTAATAAAACACAATCTTTTTCAAGTAATTGCCCATTTGCAGATGAAAACGATTGGGAAATGATTGAACGCAATATTTCAAATATATTTCCCGATGAATTAAACCAGAATAATTTATCAACAGGATCTAGGAGAGTGAATGATTTTGAAGAGGAAGAAAATCAAAATAAAAAATCTATATTTAGACAAAGATTTGAAGAAGGTATATTATATATTTCCTCTATTGAGAATATGTATAATGAAAAGAATAATAAAGCGAAAATTGGGGAGTTTTTATCAAAACTAAGAAAAGCTCTTGAAAAATTCAATGAGCAAAACATGGATTATATGGAAAGTTTTCAAAAAGGAACAGAATTATATATATCAAAATTTTTGTATATGTGTAAAATAATAAACCAAATTAAGTACCTACATGCAAAAGAAATCAATAAATAAGAACAAACAAGTTAAATCAATATTATTTGACTATCAATTGTCGAGGTGTTAACATCATTAAAATAATAAAACAAGATGCACGCAGGTATTTATTTAATTTCATATTTATTTTTGGTTATCACTAGTGCAGCACCTACGTCGAATATAAGATTAGATGAGTCAGCTTACGGAAGTACCAATTTTAATATAGTTCTACCTAATAATGAAACTATAAAAGTAAATCTATCGGTACAATTCCTCAAGCATGTAGCTGAATCTGGAGCAACAATAGCAACAACAGCAACAACAACAACTAATATATCTTTTGATCCAGATAATTATTTGAAAGCTGACTCAGTACCGCAATTTGTAACAGTAGAAGAAGCAATCCAAGCATTTAAAAAAGATTTAATTGCAAAAGAAGTGGCTATCGGCGGAATAATACAAAGTGCACAAGTCTTCTATAGACATTTCAAACTGGAATATGGTGAAGATGAAGATATCAAAATACGATGCTCATACGATTCAAGCTTCCAAGAAAAGAAATTGAAAATTGATTGTCAAGAGTATATCGTAACTTCTGCTAAAAGACTTACAAGCAGTGGCGAACTGGAAACATATACCGCTTTTAATACTGACTATCAATCTTCAGCAGATACTATATTAGATTTACGTAAAATAAAGCAAACTTATCATAAGGAAATATCTTAAATAAAAAAATTATCATTATGTTATCTGAAAATATGTTACTAATAAAGAAAAAGACAAAAAAAAAATAAATAAATTACATCTGTTTTATTTATCCAAGAATTATGAGTTGATGGAAAACCCAACCATTTTACAAATACTTTGTCACCTTTATTTTTTACAATATTTTCAACTAAGTAAATATCATTATGTTTTGATTTTAATAATTCATATTCATAGAAACCACCTTCAATGGGTTGTCCTTCATAATCTTCTAATAAGTATGTGACGGGGTTTGTTATCTGAACTTTCCTTATCTTAAATATTTCTGTAGTCCAATTTGGTGTGTAACCTTTCTCGAAAACATGTTTGTACTTGCTTATGCGAACTGAGTCACCAATTTTAAATTTTGACGGTTGTGAAATTTTAATATGATTATATGCGCTTGACAACAGCTCCTTCGCATTATTTTGGTTTACATCAACAGGTTTTCTTTGAATGGTTCGATGTTTTGTATTATTGTATTGGTTGACTAGTTTTCTAATTATATCTATCCATTTGTAATTTCCATTGAAGCTGAACTCTTTCCACATTTTTTCTTTTAAAGTTCGATTAAAGCGTTCCACGATTGAGGCTTTCAATGGACTAAATGAAGAGTAATGATTTATTTGATATTTCATCATTAAATTTTTAAAAATCTTGTTGAAGAACTCCTTTCCATCATCTGTTTGAAGATTTTTTGGTTGACGATTAGAATGTTTAAAAATTGATTGCATTGCTTGCATGACACTATTTGCAGTTTTATTCTTTATTGGGATAGCCCATGCATATTTTGAGAAGGTATCAATTACATTTAATAGAAATTTGTATTCATCATTTTCTTTAGCATAAGCCCCCATTTCAATTAAATCAGCTTGCCACAGATCATCAAAACCTTTAATTATTACTCTTCGTCTTGGAAAATTTTTTCTTGCAGACTTGTGCAATTCGTTAACAACCTCTCTCTTGCTCATTTTTAATAAAAGTAAGATATATTTACGTATATGAAATTTATTTATTAGAAAATCTATCGTTAAAAATTTTCTCGCGATGTTTACTTTCTAAAATATTAGAAAGAACACTACCAATATTTTTGGATTTCTCATTAAATCTATAATGATCTACTACCATAAATTCCCAATATTTCCCTCTAGCTAATCTATATGCTGTATTCCATTTGTATAGTATATACACTTTTGGCTTCAAATTAAAAGAAATCCTTTTGTTTTTCTTTTTTAATTTATTTTTGTCTTCTTCTATAGCAGAATCTGACATGATTGCATATAATAAAAAATTAAAATAAAACAAGGTATATATATATTTTTGATTTTATTACCTTAATTTTATTACTTTATTAACTTAGTTTATAATACATAGTTTGTTATATCATCAATTGTACTAAATTCTATATCCCAAGAGCTTAAAAATTCCAGATTTGGTGTTCCATCGTTATTTAATCCATGACATACCATAGCGTAATCTCCGGTATTAAGATATATTAGCATATCTTCATCCATATTAACGAATTTTCTTGGAAGACGTATCTTAAATATTTTCTCTTCATGAGATAAAATTAAAAAAATTCTAACCCCATCAAAAGTCATAATGCGATAAGCTCTCAGAATGATGAATATTTTTTCTCTATGCTCAAGTATTTGAAATGAATGAAGTTGAATTTTATTATTTATTTCATTTAATTTTTCCATAATAGAAGTATCATCTTCAATGCTCATGATTAAGATGTTTTCATGTGTAGTGTTTTTAAGGAACTAAATTAATATAATAATTTTACATAGATAAATATCGGCTGCTAATTATTTCCTTTGTATTCTTTCGTATAGTTTTATTAATTTCGCACACTTTATCATAATATTATCAGCTGAAATGCATGGACAAGTTTCAGGTACTGAATCCACAACATCTGAAGAATATGGACAAATATTCCAATGAAAACCATAATCTTCTGTTTCTATTTGCATTGAATTTTTGAATTGCAACAAAAATTTGTAATGTTCTTTTAGCTCATTAGAATGTTCTTCTAATAAAATGTCATCATATTTTTTAATAAAATTATTCAATGCGTATCCGAATTGTGGTATATCCATGTTTTATGAATGATGTCTTAATATGAACTAATGTATTATTTGATTTTATTTTCTGATTTATTAGATATCTGTTTAACATGATTCATTTATCTATTTCTTTCTAATAATTTTATTCGGAGCTCAAGGTTATTTAAATGTTCTGCGGTTTCAGTATTTACGAAATTCATAGTGCTATCTATTTTCTCTTCCATACTTTTCCAAAGAAATTTATTTTGTGTTTCAATTCTATCTTCAATAAAAGTTTTGATCTTATCATCTAATTTAGTTAATTTATCGCTTAAAATTTTCAGTATATTATGTTTTAGATTTTGAATTGAATTATCTAAATATTGTACTACAGATTTTAACTCCTGATCAACAAATTCTTTTGTAGTAGTATCGTTAGGATTAATCGGCTCCCTAAGATTTATTAATTGTTTATTTTGAATATCATAATCTCCATTTAAATTTATTTTAAAGAGAGATAAAGTAGGACTTTGTCTTGGAATTTTATATGTTGCACCTTGAATATGTCCGAATTTATCGATAGTCATTTTGTGAATGATAATGATTTTTTTATTTTCTTAATTTATTCGATTATATCAGCTTCTCTTAGTTCTTCAATTATGGAATTGATTTCATTATGATGATTATTATTACCAGCTAATTGGGATGCAACTAAAAGCCTTAATCTATCTACCAGCTCATTTGGATCTTCCCAGTGAACATACTGAACTGGATTTTTAGAGTAAATCATGTTAGTTGTGTGTTTAGTTAAACCTTTTCCTATTTTTTTAGCTCTTGTATTATATTCATGTTGAAATAGTTTACTTATAATATTTTTATATTTAAAACCCTTATTCCCTTTAATTTGATCTAATGAATCAAAATTTTTTCGGTGTGCATTTGTTTTCTCTAAAATTTTTCGAAATAGCTGTAAATCATTTTCGTTATAGTTTTCTGGATGTAATTTATATATTAATTCGTGCAAACCTACAGTTCCCTCGAAAATCTCCTCACCAATTATTATATCGTTTGTTCTTTCATCAATTCTAAATATAGATTTTCCTAGTTTCCAGTTGTTCGAGTTATGATCAAGATAAGGTCCATAACTCTTATCAAGCTTTGAGCTACTGTTGTTATGACTCTTTATAGGCGTTAATTGTGTAATTAATGTTGAATCACTAAACTTTTTATTTTTGTTTAAAGTGCTTAATGTACTGGTATTAGGTGATGATGTAATAAAACTTTCAGAAGAACTCTTCTCTTGTTTTGCTATGTTTGTGTAATCGTTATCAGTTTCTTCTTTGATTTCTGGCTTAATATAATCAACCGGATGTTGCAATTTCACAACATCCGTTAATTCTTTGATTGGAGCAACAATTGGTTTAAACGTCTCTTCTAGAGATTGCTCTTGAGTAATTCTTCCAGTTTTTAATGCGTTGTATTTTCTTTTTAAATCTTTTCTAACTTTAATTAAATCTACTAAAACTTTTTTATTCATAATATAGCGAATTGAACTATAACTAATCTCAATTAAACTGATCTGATCTGATGTGAACTGATCTGATCTGATGCTGATCGGTTGCTGATCGGTTGCTGTTCGGTTACTAGTCGGCTATTGATCTGTTATTGAACTGAGCAGTTAATGTTGTTTACTAATATATATATTTATAATCTTATAAATTTATCAAAATTCTTTCTATATAAACCATTATTTAAGGGCTTATCTTTATTAATAAGTAAAAACCCATATGTATCTTTCCAACAACTTGAACATAAATTTTTAAACTTATCAAAAGACATATCTGTATTAACATGATCATTATAAATATGTCTTAAATTTAGATCATCTTGTTTGAATGCGATGATAAAATTTGTATTATCTCTTATTAAATGTTTAGGAATTCTGGTATAGGACTGACATAAATAAAAGCTATCAACATCTTGATGGCGACCCATGCAAAAGTAATTTCTTATATTATCCTGCTTATCGCACGCAACATCATCGAATATGAATATTGAATTTTTTAATGAAGCTGATGGATCATTTACATCTGAATTATTTGAAAATTCATTATAGCTCATCCCTTTAATAGGTTTTATTATTTTCTTTAAGTATTCATACTTTGGCTGATGCAATGATTTTGAATATATGTATAGATTATGAAATTTGAGACCTTTTGGATCTAGTAGCATGCTTAACATAATATTAGTTTTGCCACAATTAGATGGTCCTACAATTAATCCTCGTATACTAACTGGAAACATTTCTCCATGCTTCCACTTTTTCTTATTTTTTGATTGCTTATCATAGTTCTTTACTTTGACTGCATCGTGGGCTTTTTCAAACTTCATTTTTAATTACTGCTGAAAGTTTATATAACACTATATTATATATTCTAATGCATTCACACCTGAACCGCATTCAAAGAAGGTATAAATATGTCTATTAACAATCAGAAACAGATCAGTTATAAAAAGACTGCTAAAAAGGGTAGAGGAATCTTGAATTCTCTTATAAATAAATTACCATTTGAAGCCCATCTACCGGGCTATAATTATTGTGGACCGGGTACAAAACTTCAAAAGCGATTAAATCGTGGTGATGAAGGTATTAATCAGTTAGATCAGGCCTGTAAGGAGCACGATATTGCATATTCAAAAAGTAATACTATAGAAGATAGACATTTTGCTGATAAAAGATTAGCTGAAAAAGCTTGGTCAAGAGTTAAAGCAAAAGATTCAAGTTTTGGGGAACGAGCTAGTGCATTATTAGTTGGCAACGCAATGAAAGCTAAAGTAAAACTTGGTATGGGTTGTTCAAGAAAAATAAGAAAAAAGAAGCCATTAAGTAAAGTGATCCGGGAAGCTAAAATAGCTATTAAAGGTTATAAACCTGAAAGACAAAAGGATGCAGTAAAAATTGCTCTAAAAGCTGCAAGAAATCTAAGCAGGGATCGAAAATCTATAAAACTTCCACGAGTTATTCGAGTTCCTAAAACTGGTGGCATTTTACCATTAATACCAATATTTGCAGGTCTTTCAGCTGTTAGAGCTCTTGCAGGTGGTGCTGCTGGAATAGCTAAAGCCGTTAATGATGCTAAAAGTGGTAGAAAACTACTAGATGAAAATGTACGTCATAATAAGACTATGGAAGCTATTGCTTTAAGTGAAAGAGCATTGCACTTAAAACCATATAAGCAAGGACTTGGATTATATTTAACACCAAAAAACCGATAAGCTTGCTACCTAAAAGAGCTCTAACTGATGTAGATATAAATCATTTTGGAAGAAAGTATTTGCATTATTTTCGTGGAGTTTTTATGAGAGATTATCTTCCTAAAACTAAACCATGGAAGCGTGAGTGTGGCATCATAAATTTGGATGATTCTATCGGTGATGGAACTCATTGGGTAGCATATTATAAGAATTTAAATGATATTAAATATTTTGATAGTTTCGGGAATTTACAACCACCTAAAGAAGTAATAAAATACTTAGGTGATAAAATTTCATTTAACTACAACATATATCAAAAATTTGATACATATGATTGCGGTCATTTATGTTTGAATTTCTTAATAAATACAGAATATTATAGAAAGTAGAAAAACAATAAAGATAATAACAAAAATAAAAACATTTTTTTTAATATTTATGTATTATAAAAATTCTTTTTTCGTTTTTTAGCGCCACTGATATGAGAATTCTTTGATAATGTATAGTTTTAAATTTCTTTTTACTATAATCAAAAAAAAAAAAAATACTCATAGTGTAACATTTACATAAAGTTCAAGGTTACTATTATTTTAACATATGTTTTTAATTTTTTTTCTATTAACATGAGTTATATGATTTATGTATATGAATAGTTTTTATTTAATTAATTAATTAGAGAATGCATATGATAAATGTCATATAAGGATACTGCATATTCATCTTTGTTTTATTGATTAGAGAAGAGTCATGTCAGTAACATTAACTTTAACAGGTAACTCTTCTGTTTTAACAGCTGAATATTTCCCCGCTATAGAGTTGAGTGGGCAATATATTTGTGCATTAGTCGATTTTCAAACATATAACTCTATACCAAATATTGATGAGGGAAATAATAAATTTATTTATGATGATAAGGTTATTCATATTCCTACAGGTTCTTATGAAATTGAAGATATCGAAAAATTTCTTAAGAAAAAGTTGGAAATATATGATACAAAAGTGGAAAAACAGAAACTTATAATACTACCTAATAATAATACCTTAAAATGTGAGATTTATTCAGAAAAAGATATCGATTTCACACAAGAAGATACAATTGGAGGATTGTTAGGTTTTGGTAAAAGAGTGCTAAAAGTAAATATATGGCATTCATCAGATGCACCTGTTGATATAAATAAAATAAATATTATACGAGTTGAATGTAATATTATACAAGGGACATACATTAATAATCAGGAAGCACATATTCTTCATGAATTTTCCATTGCAGTTGCTCCTGGCTATAAAATCATTGAAGTTCCTAAAAATCTTATCTATTTACCTGTAGCAACCAATCGAATCAGTTCAATAACTGTAAAACTAGTTGATCAGAATAACAATTTAATTAATTTTCAAGGTGAAACTATAACAGTACGATTACACCTGAGATACCAGCAATATGATACTATATAATAACATTGCCAATTTTCCATCATTTAATAGCACATCAGTGTTAAAGCAGAGCAGAGCGCAATCACCAGGCAGACAAACATTAAAATTAACTAATATTAAGCGTACACTAACAGTATACAATAAAGAATATTTAAAATCGATCGGTTACAAGTTGAAGAAATACTAAAATGGATAATCTATTTTTAAATCCTGCAATCGATGAGAGTACAACAAGTGCGCACTGGCATACATATTCACCATTTTTGAATTCATTTAATAAAAGCGATATTATACGCATACAGATACAAAATCAAAATTTAAACATTTTACCTTCTACCAGTTTACTTTATATTGAAGGTACTATTAAAAGAGCTGATGGCAGTGAAACAACTAAAACAAAACTTATAAATAATGCTATTGCATTTTTATTTGATGAGATACGGTATGAGTTAAATGGGAAAGAAATTGATAACAATAGAAATGTGGGTATAACATCATGCTTAAAAAATTACATTTCATTAAACAAAAATGAGAGTCAAGCACTTATTAATGGTAGCTGGTCACCTGAACAACCAATTCAACCACAAACTTTATTTTTTAATTATTGTATTCCGTTAAGAAGACTTTTAGGATTTGCGGAGGACTACAAAAATATTGTGCCGAATGCAAAACATGAAATAATTTTAACACGTTCAAGATCTGATGATAATTCCTTTCCTTGCTCTGATGTCAATGAGAAACCGAAAATTCAACTGACCAAAGTGCAATGGAGAGTACAGCACATCAATTTAACTGATACGCTGAAATTGAACCTGTATAGGAATATTACAAATAATGCAAAAATAATGCTAGCTTTCAGAAATTGGGAATTGTATGAATATCCATCGTTACCACAAAATAGTAATCATCATATTTGGAATGTAAAAACAACAACTCAATTGGAAAAACCACGTTACATTATTTTTGCTCTGCAAACAGATAAACTTGACCAAGTAACGAAGGATCCATCAAAATTTGATCATTGTAATATAACTGATATAAAAGTTTACCAAAATTCAGAATGCTATCCGTATGAAGACATGAATTTATTTTTTGAAAGAAATCGTTACGGTATTGCCTATGATGAGTACACAAGGTTTCGAAGTAGTTATTACAATTACCCTATATCTGAAGCTTTATTAACATTAAAGGAATTTAAAGAAAAAGCTATGATTTTGATAGTAGATACTCGTTATCAAAATGAAAATCTAAAAATGGGACCGGTTGATGTTCGAATTGAAATGAAAAGTTCAACTGCAATACCCGATAAAACAACGGCTTATTGTCTTATGCTGCACGATAGATTAGTAGAATTCACACCTTTGACCGGTGAAGTTAATAAAATCGTTTAATAAAGTAAAAAGAATAAAAATGGATTACGTTATAATCGATGTACAATGCTTTAAAGATAACAATAATAACTTCATATTAAAAGAAATTGCTATTCTTTCATCAAATGATGAAATACAGCATTTTATTATAAAACCTGCATATGGTTATCATATACTTACATCTAAAACTAAGAATATAAATAATTGGTTAACAAAAAAACATCATGGATTTCGATGGTCGGATGGTCAAACGCATTTTTGTGATGTCATCAATTTTTTAAAGATTTATATAAATAAAAATAATACAATCATATATGTGAAGGGTGAAGAATTGGATTAATAATATTTTAAAGCATAGTAATACATATGATTTGGGGTCCAAACATGATTCAACAAGTTTAAAAAAATTGAAAAATCAGCATATTTATTATTCAAAAAAATGTTCTTATAAGCATATTGGTATTTGCGCTCTTGAAATGTCTACTTAATAAAACTGTTAATCTAAGCAATTTTATAGTATTTAAGAAACGAGAACGACAAAAATTCAGTTATTTTATTTACGACTTTCAATATCAAAAAAACAAAATCAATATGGATAAAAAAACCAAAGATTACACCAAATTGCAGAACACATCTACGGATTCGACAAGAAGATGGAAAGAGGAAATAAAACAACAATACCGGAAAGATACCGGTGAAAAGAAAAATAAATGATATTAATTATGTAATTAATTAATTAATATATTATATAAAACACTCATTATATAAAATTATGTTTTCAATTTTTATATAAAACATATTTCTAAAAATATTAAAAAGCTTTAAAATAAAAAAATTGTATTTTTTTTCCCCCTCAATAGCGCCACTGTTATGAGAATTCTTTGATAATGCATAGTTTTCAGATATCCCCTCTCACACATTTATATGAGTAATATTGAAATTATCATAGAAAGTTAGATAATTTAAAAAAAGAAAAAAAATATTTTTTTATTCCCTTTTACTCTTTTCGTATAAAAGATTTTTTTAAGAACAAGTTTGTTAGGGATTTCAGAGAGATAAGCCTGCAAAAAGAAAATAAAATCTGAAATAAGATAAAAAACCTGAAATCACATGCAAAAAAAAACTCCTGAAATAACATGCAGAAAAAAACCTGAAATAACATGCAGAAAAAAATAATAAAAAATATTTGTTTATTTTTATTTTAGTTTTATTTTATTTTTTTAAAAATTTTTTGTTTTTTCGAGATCAAAAATGACCTCGAAAAATTTATCTTTACATTTAATTATTTTAAATCCATAAATAATTTCTTGATTTAGGATTTTTTTATTAATTTGATTTATTTTTTTATGCGAATGTTTATTCGCATAAAATGTTGGCATGTAAGTCAAAAAATCTTCTGTTTCAATTTTTACCGTATCTTTTTTCTGCCCCGCGGCGTCTTTATAAGATGATTTTTGTCTTTCTAAAGACAGAATCTTAAATTTTTGCCCATGTTCTAGGGTGCTGAAAGATGTATATGGTTTAATTTTGTTCAAGTCCTGAACAAGTTCTACTAAGTCGGTGCTGTCATCGCTGCTCTCGCTTGGAGATCTCATTCTGATCCTTTTCGCCATTGTATAAAATATTACTTTAATTTTTGTATTAAAATTACTTTAATTTTCTGCTTAATACTGACATAATTTTTCTAATTATTTCCGAATTTATAGGAGAAATAAAATTGTTAAGAGGATGTATGCGGTTTTATGTTACCGAAAATTTAACATAACTTTAATATTATCGTAATTATTTTTAAGGTTCTTAAGAATTAGAATTAGAATTTACTACGAAACGAAGATAAAATTGCGTAATAATTTATGTTTACTTCATTTTTCTATCGGTAATAATACTTAAGTTTTAAAATTTTAAAGAGATATCTGAGGTTTTAATATATCAGGTCTAAAATAGCAACAAGCTCAAATAGCAACAAGGTCAAAGAAATGGAGGATGTATGCGGTTTTTTAGTACCGAATTTTTCTATATAATTTCAATTTTACAGTAATATCATATATTTAATACTGCATGATATTAAAAAAACCCCATCATATTGAATTCAGATTTTGAAAACATATTTAGATAATTTCAAAATTATAAAACAATTAAAAATTATAAAAAATGGATCCAAAATCGCTGAAAGCACAAGCTCTGGCAGCTTGGTTCAACTCAAAGAACTTTAATTTTGAGTATTATATAAAATTTAACGCTGACTGGCATAATTTAAAATTTAGTGGTTGGGACGACATCGATAAGAAGGGAGGATTAACAATTCAAGAAATAATGCTACATCCTGATAGTGGACCTTGGCTTTACAAAGGCGGATTTACTTGGATGTATCCGAAAATTAAACCTATTTAAGATATGTTTATATATTTTATAAATTAGAAAAAATAAAATTTTTTTTCTTTATATTATATATTTTCAATTCAATTATATATTTTAGATCTAATTTATGTTTTATTACAAAATTTTATAAAATTTCAGAAATTATATTAAAATTCGAAATGAATAAAAAATAAAATTTCTGAAGTTATTATTTATTTATTTATTTTTTTCAGACTTGTCATTATTATATAGCAAAATTTATTCTTCTATAGAAAAGTGCCCCCAAGCTAGAGTATGCACGTTATCATCTTTTATAAATCTCTTATCATCTAAATAACTTAAAGATATTTTATTCAAATTTTGTGTATATAATGTATGAGACTTACTTCTAAAATTTAACATTTTTCTAACTAATATTTGTTTTTTATACAAACAATCTCTATAATTATCTATTGTAAATTTTTTTACTACACATTTTTTTACACCTTTTGCTTTAGATATAGATTTTTTATTTTCAATATCAACTGAATACATTTTTGCTCTTAAACCTATGAATTCCAAAACCTATGAATTCTCTTAAACCACATTGAAAAACGATTAGTTGTACTATACGGACGTATTTTTTTGAGCTCTTGAAAATAATAATTTTTTTATATACTAATAAAGTATTATTGATTTTGAATTGAGCAATTTGGTAAATTCAAATATTCTGCTGGAATTTGCCTATTTTTGCTTGATTGTATCACATAGATTGGCGAGTTTTATAATAAATTTTATTAAAAAATTAATCCTACTTGGCGGTAATAGAAAAAAAAATATTAGGAGCCGTTAAGTATCCTGCTATCTTAATGAACATACTTACTTATAAGATTTTCCTAGTAAATAATGGCTGAATGCCGCCAATGTAAAAATCCTATTAGAGGGGAAAGTGGAATTAGATGCGCGGGCGTTTGCGGCAAAATCTACCACGAAAAAAAGTGTGCTGGACTTGATCAGCATACCATTGGTATATTGGATACGAAGAAAAATATCAAGTTTGTATGCGATGACTGTATTCTTTATATCCACAATGTTGATCTGGTGCTCAAAGATATCCAGGATGCTGTTGTTAAAAATAATCAATATTTGATTCAATACAAAAACGAATTTGAATTTTCATTAAAAACCAATGAAATGGAGATAAAAAATTTATTGGAAGCTATTGAAAGTAGATACATAAGCAGAGTCGAAGAAATGAAAAGATCCCAAGAAGTGTGTGAAGCTAGTGTCAGAGAAGTTAAAAATATGCTGAAGCTCACTGATAATTTTAAGACCCAGAGCGAGAAGGTCTGTCAAGAATTACAGGCAAGTAAAAATTTAAACGATGAACTTTTAAATAATTTTAAATCCGTGGTTAATGAAAGTATTCGTAATGTAAACAAAGAAGGAAAAAAAACTTATGCCGACATTATAAAAAAAAAAAAACCGGTAGTTGTCATTAAACCTAAAACGTCACAGACTTCAGAAATAACTAAACAGGTTGTCAAAAAACAAATAAACCCAGTAAACTTGAAAGTTGGTGGTTTAGCTAAAAATAGGGATGGGGCAATATCGATTGTTTGTGATAATGCGGAGATGGCTGAAAAAGTTAAAATTGAAGCGGAAAAAAATTTAAAAGAAAATTATGAAATAATGTTACCAAAAGAGAAAAAACCTAAAATCTTAGTAGTAGGAATGTCAGAAGAGCATAGTAAAGAAAAGTTGATTGAATTTATTAATAAGCAAAATGATATAAAGCATACACAAGATGTTAGGTTTATACGATCGTATAAATCAAATAATAGTTTCAAAGCTATAATAGAGTTTCACGTAGATGATTACAAAAATCTGTTAGATATAGGTAAATTAAGAATTAGTTGGGATAGATGTAGGATCTATGAAAATTTTGATGTAAGGAGATGCTTCAAATGTTTAGCATTCGGCCATAATAAACAAAACTGCAAAATACTAGGAGTTGTTTGTTTGAAATGCGGAGGTGATCACTTAGTGACAAATTGTAAGAGTGATACCTATAAATGTATCAATTGTATAAGGACTAGGCAGAATTTAAAAATTGAAGTAGAGGTAGATCACAAGGTTTTTGATAGAAGTTGTCCTACATTATGTAGGAAAATTGAAGTCGAAAGGAAAAGAATGTTTTTATAGCAATTAAAATATAGAGCTGAAGATATGATAAATGGAGTATACTTGAATATCCAAGGATTAACATCTAACTTCGCTGCGTTAGAAGAGCTGGTGTGCAAATGCAAGTCCGATTTCGTAATTTTAAGTGAGACCCATATTACGGAAGATATGAATGTAGGAAGTATGCAAATAAATCAATTCAAAATTAAAGGCTTCAATGATTTGCATTGTTTTTCTAACTCCAGGCACACAGGTGGTGTTTCAATTTATGTATCAAAGAAAATAAAGGCAGTAGAAATTAAAAAAATAGCAATTAATAATAAACTATGGATTCTAAGCATTAAGCTAATAATAGATAGGAAAAGTTTGAATGTACTAGCTTTATATAGATCGAATGTAATGTGTTACAATGACTTTATTGTAGAATTAACAAATTACTTAGAAAATAACATGAACTTTGCTGAAAATTATTGTATTGCGGGTGATTTCAATTTGGATTATTTGTGTAATAGTGCTGCAAAAAGACAAATAGAGCAGCTTCTAAAAGATTATGGGCTAAAACAATTAATAAATGAACCCACTAGAGTAACAAACGTATCGGGTACATTGATAGATTATGTTCTAGTTAATCAGTTCCCAAAAATTGAAGCGAGAATTAATAAGGATCTAAATATCACGGACCATGAAATGATAAGCATCAATGTAATTATTGAATCTAATAAGAAAACCCCAGAGCGTATAACATATGTAAAATATGACAAAGAAATATTTTTAAATGCGTTAAATGAAAATAATATAAATATCACAGCAAACATAGAAGATTTAAATAGTTGTGTTCTAAATTTAGAAAATGCAATCAAACACTCAATCCAAAAATTAAGAAAATCTATAACGGTAAGGAATAATAAAGCTGAATGGTTCAATGAGGAATTAAATACCATCAAGTTAAATAAGATTCATTTGAGAAGCAGGCACACTATGCTACAAAGTCATGATAGTTGGAAACAATACACAAAAATTAGAAATGAATATAAAAAAAAATGTCAAGAAGCAAAGAACAAATATATTGAAACTAAAATTGAAAGTAAAGTGGGGAATCCCAAAGAAATGTGGAGAACTATAAAGAAATATGTACTCTTGAAAGATGAATATTATATATCTGAATTAGAAATAAATAATAAAAAAATAAGTAACAGATTAGAAATAGTAAATTCTTTAAATGAATATTTTATAGAGAGTATTAAAAAAATTAATAAACAGATTCCTATGATGAACTACACTGATAATATTACTCCGGTAAATAATTGCTTTACTTTCAAGAAAATTAATATTAATGAATTACTCAATATAATAAAAGTAATGAATAATAAAAATGATTTCAATGGCCTCAATTCCAAAATATTATTAGATTGCAAAGAAGTTTTTCTTCCAATTCTTGTGCAAATAATTAATAAATCGTTTGAAGATGGTAAATTTCCTGAAGCTTGGAAAGAGTCAGTGGTGGTACCAGTAAACAAAGTTAAAAACGCTAAAAGTGCGGATAATATGCGACCGATAAATATGATGCCACTCTTTGAAAAAGTTTTGGAGAAGGTTGTGTGTAATCAGTTGGAGAATTTTTTGGAGAGAAATGAAATATTATGTAAAGAACAATCTGGTTTTAGAAAAGCGCACTCTACGGAAACTTCTTTGACTTGGGTCTTGAATGAGTGGAGAAAGGAAACTGATAGTGGAAAAATGATAGTAGCTGTTTTTTTAGACTTGAAAAGGGCTTTTGAAACCATCAGCAGAGAAATATTGATTAGTAAATTAAAGTCGTATGGGATTCGAAACAAAGAATTAAGCTGGTTCTCATCATACCTAAGTAGCAGATCTCAAAGAACGAAGTTAAAAGATGTATATTCTGATGCTAGATTTCTAGACCTAGGAGTTCCTCAAGGAACTATTTTGGGTGTAGTCTTATTTTTATTATACATAAATGACATACAAAATGTGTTAATTCATTCAAAAGTATGTTTGTTTGCAGACGACACATTGACTTATATTGTTGGGAAAAACGCCGATATAATTGAACAGCAAATAAATTCTGATATGGATAATTTACATAAGTGGCTGTGTAGGAATAAATTAATGCTGAACACCAGTAAAACAAAAGTTATGTGTGTAAATGGTGGAAACAGAAACATTGCGGTTAAAGTGGATAATGTAGAAATAGAATCTGTTCAAAGTATAAAGTACTTAGGAGTTTTTGTTGATAACAAATTGAAGTTCGATGAGCATACAGACTACATTCGTGGGAAAATATCCAAGAAAATTGGTTTCCTGGCGAGGATTAGAAAATCGGTATCTGAAAAATGTGCTGTAATGTTGTACAATAGTCTAATTCTTCCACATATAGACTATTGTTCATCTATTCTATTTATATGTAGTGAAGAAAAGAGGAACAAATTACAAAAACTTCAAAACAGAGCAATGAGAATCATTTTAAAAGTTAACAAGAGAACCAGCATTGCAAGTATGCTTTTAAAACTGAAGTGGATGAATATAAACCAAAGGTTAAATTTTAATGCATTGGTGTTCATCTTTAAAATTAAATATGGTCTACTACCTGAATATTTGCAAAGAAATTTGAACTACGTCGGAGGAAATTACAATTTGCGAAACGTTGGTGATTTCAGACTGCCACTTTACAAAAGATCAAGCTCGCAGAACACATTATTATACAAAGCTACTAAATTATTTAACTCTTTACCAGTACTGGTGAAAAATGAAAACAATTTTGCCACATTTAAAAAAAGTATTATTAAATTCTGTTGATTTTTGCATTTCTTAACTTTATGTACTTTCTTTGTATTTCTGTAATTAGTAGATCTCTTATGTATATATTAATTCTATATAGTAATTGAATTTTCAAATTTATTATAAAATTTTGAATTGTTAAATTTATACAGATAGATAAATTTTATTTACAGTTGATTTGATATAGAATAGTATATTGAATGTACATATAACGAATGTTTTATAAAAAGTTATCATAACTAATAAATAAATCTAAAAAAAAAAAAAAAAAAAAATTCCTTTATAATGCGACCATTGCATTCGTCTTTCATCATACCTAATACTTTTTTGTTTTTTCTGGGAATATTATACGGATTTGTAGAATTATATTCAGAAGTATCATATCTAGAATCGATATCAGGTAACATATCACTATAAAAGTCGTCCGTTTTTATGGTGTAAATGAATGAATCTGTATCCATATAATTTAAACTAATATCTTCTTTATACTTTAATTTAATATAATCATAATGGAACCTATACATTGAAATGCGCTATACTGTGAAAATTCGATCGGGATATTTAAGCTCGAGCGCCCAAACGGCGGCCACTACTTTCCCAATCAGTTACAATTTTCACATCCTTTCTTTTGTCTACATTTTCCATGGTTTTACCATAGTTAGCATTGTTTTGCTTTTTGAAAAAGTTTTTTTGAAAATCATTTGTAGCTCGGGTTCTATGAAAATTATTCAAATCAATAAAGCTCTTTAGCCAGCGAGATTGATTGAATTCTAATACTCTATAAATTTTCTTTAAAATTAAACCATGTTTTAAACAGTGTTTTAAATTTCTATAGTGAATGATATATTTTTTTTTTGCCTCCAGATCAGCTACTAACTTTTTCTGTTTCATATTAGAATTTTGCTTATTTTCTGCACAGAACGGTAAGTCGTTATGTGAAACATGTAAAGAAGATGGATATTCTAAATCCACCTCTAAAATATAGCCTATCTCTGAGTCATCTGATATATTTGAAACATCAATATCAACATTTTTACACCACTTAAAATTTGAATGGGGTAGATATTCTGATTGGGCTAGACCGTAAAGATTGTTTACGTCTAAATACATAATATATTGTGATGGCTTATTCGCATCGTAATTCTCTAAGTATTTATTGTTAGCAACAGAATGCCTTAAGCTGCATTGCGTTAAACCGCCTCTTATACCTCTTTTAATAAAATTATGCATATTGATATCCGTTAACAGTTCCAATTCGATTTTTGTTGTTTTTAACATAGAGTCCCAAGCCAACCCAGGAGCCGTAAAATATTGACAAGGATCTAAAGAATATATTTTCAGACATACTTGACGGAAATTTTGAAAAATATCTGTTAATAACAACACATCTATCTTTAAATATAATTCTAAATAATCACGTAAACTTTTGCATTCAAATTTTTCCCATACTCTTTCCGCGTGAGCATAATCTTCGTCTGAGTAAACACTATCTAATAGACTATTATTAAATTGAATTTTTGATGGTAGTGTAGTATCGTTTAATTTTTCCCATGAATTTAGATATTCATATGGAAATATCCCTTTACGTCTGACCAAAGAAAAATTTTCAACATCGGTAAACATTTTTCTCACAGTTAATAAATCGCTATCAGATAAGTATGAAGCTAATAATTCTAAACTGGTATCCATAAATCTAAAAGAATCTAAAAATCTAATTTCTACAAATTTATTTTCTTCGTATTCAATCCACTTAGAAAGAGAAATATAATTTTCTTTATTAATAGGTATAACATTAATATTCCCATTTTCTAAATGCTTTTTTAATTTAACATTAATATAATATTATTTTCTAAATGCTTTTTTAATTCTAATTCTGTTAATTTTTTCATTGGAACTATACTATCTAAATACTTACAAGCTATATTTTTCACATTTTTAATTAAATTACTTACAAAATCATTCTCACATCCAGGATTAGTCTGCATGCGAAATTCATCTAAATTATCATCATATGAGCATTTAATGTAGTATGCATAAGAGCACGGAACATGTTGTTGGATATCTATCGTTGATGATATCTTCGGATCTGGTGAGCATGTATCGATATTTTCTAGAATGCATTCAAAGTCCGCGTAAATTGCAAAAGGAACTACCATTTTCTTTCCAAAGTTTTTGAATTTTAGTATCTTGTTTTCATTTTTTGGCATTGATGTAACAATTCTGTTACACTCAGGCTCATGTTGTTTTAAATCCGCTTCATTATAAAAATGTAACAAGCAATTTTCACATAAAAAAATACTTCCTTTATGTTTACTGATTTGTGATGCGATTAGTCTGGATATATTTTTTATATATACATAGTGTGATTTTTCTTCGTTTTCTATCAACAACAGATTTATATGATGCACTTTTTTTTCTGTTGTACAATAATACGGTCCACTAATTTGAAAGAACGTATTATCGTTGGTTTCCACTTTTTCATATCCAAAAACATTTATGCTGATATTTGAGTTTAATTCTTCAAATATTTTTATATCACTAACTTTAAGCGGAAATGTTAACCCATCGAATTTTAAAGAAATATTATTTTCTAATGTAATTCTTTCCGCTCTAATATCTCGAATCTTATACGTTGATGTTCTTTCAGGGTGATTTCCAGTATGAAATGCAGCTGCTACACTCCATTTAAAGCAATATTCATCTGAATTCATAATGTTGATGCATGCTTTTTTATTTTTTATAAATAGCGGTAATGGTAGATATTGTGAACCACGTAAAGGTTTGTATTCATTGACGTTAATTTCCAAATGTATAATTTTAATTAACGCCCATCCACTATCTCGTTCTTGAAATTCGTCTGTCTTTTTTATAATATTCTGCATCATCTTATCATGGCTTTCATATATTTCAGCTTCATGTAATATACGCAACATTTGCTATTAAACGATTTTATTGATGTTATGAGTTCATCATCATATTCATCATCAAAATTAACTTCAGCATTCCCTCTTTTTTCGATTTTTACATATTCTGCAAACAGCTCCAAATTAAATTTAAATGCTCGATGTTTTATTAACATGCTGCTTAACAATTTGGTGATCCTTTCTTTGGAATTTTGTAGAAACGATTCGGGTAAAATATTGCTTTCATCATTATTTTCTAACATGAAAGTTTCCACCCGTTCTTTGAAATTGCTCTTCACACGTTTTAAGTCTCCATCCACAATTTCTTTAGCATTTTTTTTATGTGCAAATGTTTTAGTATGATACAGCCAATCCTTGCATAATACTTCAATATTGCAATCTAAGCAAGTTTTGAAATTATTTTGAACTGAACGTTTCATTTTTATAATTCCTTCACTGACTAATTTTTAATTAATTCTTAATTAATTTTATGTAGTTTTACTGATGCACTCAAACAAAGTACTATTTATAAATTATATTTCGGTAATTGTATTGAAGTTCGTGTTTAATTTAATATCATTCAAATTCTTTGATAATTTATAATGGTTAACCGTATCCTATACTAGGCTATTTTTACATAATTAATATCATTTCATATTATTACAGAGTCTCCTGACGTCATATTATTACTATATCTCCTGACGTCATTTTTCAAGTTCATGAAGACATAATATAGTATAGTATCATATCATTTTTTTTTCAATTCCCTCATTCTGCAATACAGTTTTAATAAAATTTCTTATCTTTTATAAAACTTGAAAAAAACCGCAAAAATATTTTTTAAATTTTTTTTTATCTCAAAAGCTTTCATTTTACATTTTTAAAAACTCATGTCGAAAAAGAACGATTTTCATACATTTTTATGATAATGGAAAAAATTGCTTTCATCAGACAACCATAGGATATTCTTATTAAAATAAAAAAATTTCAATCGGTTTCAACAGCAGCCGCTACAACCCGGTTCTTCGCCACCGCCACCGCCACCGCCACCGCCACCGCTGCCGCCACCGCCCTCTCCTAGAACCTGTTTATGAATTCGACACTGTTGGAACCTGCTACAACTCAACTGCCCCAACCCTTACAACCTACCGCGAACCTCCTCCGGCTCTTAAAACCTGCTACAACTCGGCTCTTAGAACCTGCTACAACTCGGCCCTTAGAACCTGCGAAAATTCGACCTTTAGAACATGCTACAACTCGGCTCTTAGAACCTGCTACAACTCGGCTCTTAGAACCTGCTACAACTCGGCCCTTAGAACCTGCTACAACTCGGCCCTTAGAACCTGCTATAATTCGACCTTTAGAACATGCTACAACTCGGAACCTTAGAACTTGCTACAACTCGACCCTTAGAACCTGCTACAACTCCGGCGCTCACTCCTACAACCTGCTAAAACTCAACCCCTCCTGCAACTCGACTTCATCGTCATCGTCATTTCAATTTCATAATACTCCTCCTAAATATCAATTTCATAATACTCCTCCTAAATATCAACAGCTGTCAAAATATTTTTGACGTTATTATTGTTATTATTATTAATACTATTGTTATTGTTATTATTATTATTATTATTATTATTGTTATTTTTATTATTATTATTATTATTATTATTATAATTTTTAATATTATTATTATTATTATTAATATTATTATTATTATTGTTACTATTATTATTATTATTATTATTGTTATTATTATTATTATTATTATTATTATTATTATTATTATTATTGTTATTATTATTATTATTAATATTATTATTATTTTTAATATAATTTTATTATTAATATGATTTTTATTATTATTATTATTATTATTATTATTATTATTATTGTTAATATTATTTTAATTACAGTGGAATTCACTTATAACAACGTCGCTTACAACGACGAACCTAATAAAACGACCAAACTTCCAACATTTGTTTGGCCGACATACATTTTCTTAGAAAAAAAAATTTGACATAACGACACGTCTATAGCGACCGTATTGGATGTTACAATTCGTTTTTTTTTTTGAGTTTTATGATTTTTAAATCGGACATAACAACGAAAAAAAATAAAAAAAAAACACAAAAGCACAATAATTAAAAAAAAAATACAAAAAAATCAAAAAATACATTTATGCACAATTTTTCGTTTGTTTTGTGTATTTTGCTTTAATTGTCAGTTAAAGCGAGAAAACAATGTAATGTCCATTATGTAGTTATAGTTTTGCACATAAATTTTTTTTTTGTTAGCTATGGTTGCTGTCAACACGTTCAGTGTAGCAGTCAGTTTTAACTG